>NC_053117.1:40794571-40889571 GCF_010015445.1 Perca fluviatilis | reverse complement strand
CAGCTCAAGTTAAGTAATATTAAAGTTGTAGAAATAAAAAAAATAAAAATTCTGGAGACGAAAAATAATAAAAAACCAAAACTGTAAATTGGTTGTAGCCTACTAATGCTAACGGTTACACTGACATTTAGCTGCCATGCTAACATGTTTAACCTACTAACATTGAAATCCCATCAGCTGTGTGCTAACGGCAGCTCATTGCTTTAAATAAGTAGTTTTATAACGGTCATAAATAGCCTAACTGGGTGTTTAAATCAGCAGGAAACGAGCTGGCGTCTTCAGCAGATATTGATTTAGTTTTAAAGTACTCACCGAGGCTGTTGGCTGCAGGTTAATCCGTGTTTAACCCGTGTTTAATCCGTGTTTAACCCGTGTCTGTGAGAGTAAAAATCAGCGTGCATCTCTGAGGATTTATAACCGTGCGCCCTTTGATCCGCCGCAGGGCCAAAGGGCGCACAGCCGGGACATTATACACAGCTATAAAACACATTACTCTATATGGCTGTACTACTAACTGCGCTGGGACAAGTATTCACATCCTCTACTGCAGTACAAGGTACTCATACCGCAATGTTAAAATACTATGTTACAAGTATAAGTGTGTAAGTATCATCAGGAGAATGTAGTGAAAGTATTCTCCCAGTGTAGTGTGTGTAAAGGATCCAACCAGCTGTGTGTTTAATGGTCTCATCATCTCAGCTGTAGACTTGTAGGCTGTTATGTTGTCGGCTAGTTTACTTTAACACACACACACACACACACACAACCACACACACACACACACACACACACACACACACACACACACACACACACACACACAAAACACAGAGACACACATAAAAACAGACAAAAACACACAAACAGAGACACAAAAACACACACACACACAGAGACACTAACACACACAAAAACACAGACACAGAGACAGAAAAACACACAGACACAAAAACACAGACAACACACACACACACACACACACAAAACACAGAGACACACATAAAAACACAGACAATAACACACAGACAGACACAAACAGAGACACTAACACACACACAGAGACAGAAAAACACACACAGAGACACAAACACAGACACTAACACACACAGACAGAAAAACACACACACAGACACAAACACAAAAACACACACACAGACACAAACACACACAGAAACAGACACACACACACACACACACACAGAGACACACACACACACACACAGAGACACACACAGACACTAACACAAAAACACAGACACACACAAAACACAGACAATAACACAGAGACACAAAAACAGACACAAACAGAGACACTAACACACACAAAAACACACACTGAGACAGAAAAACACACACAGAGACACAAAAACACAGACACACAGAGACACACACATAAATACACAGACAATAACACACAAACAGAGACACACACAGAGACACAAAAACACAGACACACAGAGACACACACATAAATACACAGACAATAACACACAAACAGAGACACTAACACACACAAAAACACACACAGAGACAGAAAAACACACAAACAGAGACACAACACACACACACACACACACACACAGAGACACAAACACACAGACAGAAAAACACACAAATAGAGACACAAACACACACACACACACACACACACACACACACAGAGACACACAAAAACACACAGTATTCAGACCCCATTAGACATGTTTGGTTGTGTATTTTATTGTAAACAGAGGAATGAATGACAACATTACAGGAGGAGGTCAACAGTCAACATCTAACACAGAAACCTTTACCTAACCTTTACCTAACCTTTACCAAACCTTTACCTAACCTTTACCTAACCTTTACCAAACCTTTACCACGCAAACCTTTACCTAACCTTTACCTAACCTTTACCAAACGTTACCGTCCACACGGTGACAATTTGTTTGAAAGAAAACCCAAATTTTGTGATACAGAAACTTTTTGAAAACACAATGACAACAGGAGGAGGGTTAAATATGCTAAATGAGGCATTAGCTAATGCTAACTTTTAACTTACTACTTAACTTTTACGTGTAGAAAAATAAATGTTCTGTCCACTCGTCTGAAAGAACACATTTTATGGACGATAAATAGTCCAAAATCTATAATCTATACATTAAACAACATGTTTTTGCCTCTAGAGTCTCTCCCTTTAACAGTATTTAGAAAAATAGACATTTCCAACATCTACAAACTCATATAATCTCTAAACATGGGAATGATTTACACAAAACACACTCGGAAAGATATTCTAGACCAGTGTTTCTCAAATGGGGGTACGTGTCCCCCCTAGGTTCCACGCTAGCCTTTAGCCAGCTAATTCGGCTAACCGCTAGCTAGCTAGATTCAGTCTAAAATAACAAACTTAATGGGAGAAGCAGGCTACGGCTACATTAAGAATTTACAGTAATAACAATAAACACAATTATTGAGTGATTGTATTTTAAATGAGCACAAGTAGTAAAGTAGAGCTGACCTAACAGCTGTTATATATGTTAACGTTTTATTTTGAGGTTTTATTTTGAGGGTCTTTTTAAAAGTTATTACATGCCGTCTCAGCTAGCGGTTAGCCGAATTAGCCGTTAGCTAAACTACCGTTAGCTAAACTAACGTTAGCTTGGCTGTCGACAGGAAGCGTGGAACAGATCGGGCGGCGTCGGGAATCATCGTACATACAGCGAGCGCGAACATTTTGCGCATGTGCAGAACGGATCGTGTACCGACAGGTACTCTAGAGGACTGCAGGGGGTACGTGTCCCCCTAGGGGTACTCTGGAGGACTGCAGGGGGTACGTGTCCCCCTAGGGGTACTCTGGAGGACTGCAGGGGGTACGTGTCCCCCTAGGGGTACTCTGGAGGACTGCAGGGGGTACGTGTCCCCCTAGGGGTACTCTGGAGGACTGCAGGGGGTACGTGTCCCCCTAGAGGTACTCTGGAGGACTGCAGGGGTACGTGTCCCCCTAGGGGTACTCTAGAGGACTGCAGGGAGTACGTGTCCCTCTAGTGGTACTCTGGAGGACTGCAGGGGGTACGTGTCCCCCTAGTGGTACTCTGGAGGACTGCAGGGGGTACGTGTCCCCCTAGTGGTACTCTGGAGGACTGCAGGGGGTACGTGTCCCCCTAGTTGTACTTTAGAGGACTGTAGGGGGTACGTGTCCCCCTAGGGGTACTTTAGAGGACTGCAGGGGGTATGTGTCCCCCTAGGGGTACTCTGGAGGACTGCAGGGGGTATGTGTCCCCCTAGGGGTACTCTGGAGGACTGCAGGGGGTACATGTCCCCCTAGGGGTACTCTGGAGGACTGCAGGGGGTACATGTCCCCCTAGGGGTACTCTGGAGGCCTTCAGGGGGTACGGGAGATATGTAACAAGGCTGTTGTCCAGAACATTGTTCCTCTTTATGTAGAAGTTTTTTTTTTTTCTACCAAAAATGTGACATTTGTGTCGCCTTCTTTGGACCTGATCTATCCTTCCTTCCTTCTTCTGTCCTACTTTTACAAGTTTCTCGCTTTTTCCTTCTTATTTCACTGTTTTTGATACTATTTTGACCTATTCTTGCCTTCCTTCCTTAATCGTTTTCCAAGTTTTTGTATTTTTTTTTTACAGTTTTTGTCTCCTTTTCTCATCAGCATCTAAATATTTTCCAGTTCCGAGGCTGTAGTTTAGTAAATCTATCGCTGACAGCGCTGTACTTGGCTTAGAGAAACAATTCAAAAGGGGAACATTATTGACAAAAGTTTGAGAACCACTGGTGTAGAGATTATAACATGAACCGTAACATGCAGACCCTTCCTTATACATATGATATAATCATAAGTTGAAGTTTGCAGTAGTCCGCTTTCTGACATAGAGATCAACAGCGAGCAGTTTCGTAAAATGTCTCCGTTCGTGCCCGTCTACGAAGTTTCCAAATGTTTACGTTTCCGAGCCACGGAAACGCCAGGCGCAAATGCAGCAGACGATATTACCTTAGAAACCAAAAACGTAGAAGCGTAGATGAAGCCTCAGATGTTTATTTAAACCAGGGACGCACTGAATCCAGGATTGGGCTGAATATTGGGCTTTTTGAGAGGGTTGGGTTTCTGCAGAACTTTAGAATTTGGTCCCAAAGATTTTTGAAAGGAGCCAGTTTCCCTAAATTAGGCTAAAGTTTCACCATGTACCTATGGCACTTCAAATTAATGTTTGTACTGTTCTTCTTTCCTAGTTAAATGTGTGGTGTGTATTTTTGTGAGTGTAAGTGCTGCTCTGTGTTTTTGTCCCCATAGGAAAATGTAATGCATGTTTTGATGTTAGATACATTAAGGAGCGAAGTGAATGTGTATTTAAGCATGTTTTCTACTGCTTTTTGAAATGTTTTGAGTGTTTGCTGTTGTGTAACCCTAGGGAAATGTAATGCATGTTTTGATGTTAGAGAAATTAAGGAGCGAAGTGAAGGAGCAAGCATCTTAAATGCATCAGCTTTTGTGAAACTGTGCATGTTTTAACGTGTATTTAAGCATGTTTTCGACCTAACATGTGGGCCTACGATAGCCTCACATCGGTTTCTGAAGATGACGGCAGTGAAGACTGAGCACATCATTAGCTTTAGGGGCTGTCACACTTAGACATTGGCAACCAAATGCCAAAAAATAGAAGGCCTCCTCCCCAACATTACCTATGGCACTTCATATTAATGTTGCACTGTTCTTCTTTCCTAGTTAAATGTGTGGTGTTTATTTTTGTGAGTGTATGTGCTGCTCTGTGTTTTTGTTTAACCTATGCATGTCCCCATAGGATCGTTGATCACGGGAAGGTGTTTACGTAGGTCACAGGTGTCAAACTCAAGGCCCGCGGGCCAAATCTGGCCCCTCGCAGATTCTGATCCAGCCCGCATATCAATTTAGGTTCACAACAGACTTTGGCCCACATGGCTGTAAGTGAGAAGATTATATGAGACGTGCAATAATACAATAAAAGATGCTTGACTTTTACGATGAAATAATAGCACGTGAATGACCTAAACATGTCTGGCCCTGGATTGGTTTCCTGTTTTGAAGCGTGGCCCTTCGGGGAATTGAGTTTGACACCCCTGACGTAGGCGGAGCGTTCAATGCAGTAGGCTGTGAGGAAGTGGACATGGATCTGGTGAGCAGAACAAGTTGTTGTTTGGCAGAACTTTCAGTCAAAAGAAGGCCATTCAAGTCCAGCTACATGTTCAATCTGTTCAATGCTGATTGGTCTGGTGGTGGCGAGGACCCTAAACTATACACAACATGGCCGCTGTTACAACATCTGGTCTGAAACATCTGAAAGAATACGAGTTGTGCACGAAGGAATCTCCAGACAGCAGCCAGAATGCAGCAACTTCAGGTACAGCAAAGGAAGGACAGTCCCTGTTTACTTCATTCATGTGTTTACTGGGTTCATGGACTGAGGATGGGAGGAGGAGTCAGCACAGTCTCAACCAGAGGATTCAGGATTCAGACCAACCCTGAAAATCTGGACTCAGTGCATCCCTACTTTAAATTTATCCACTGTAAGAACAGTGCAGATATCAGCTGCGCAATTAATCACATTTTAAATCGAGATTGCAAAAAAAACCAAAAACAGAGCGATGGAGAAAAAATTTATTATTTTCCACATTACATTTTGCGAGTAAACTCTTATTTTGTCTCATGTTCTGAATGAAAAATAAAAGTTAAAACGTGGGAAAGTACGAAGGGAAATGTCACAGTTTAAAGGTGTTTCCACTGTTGATTAGTTGAACTTTTTCCACTCTTTTTTTTTAAGTTCAAAAGATGCAACATCTTTCCAAAAGTCAACGAGGAATCGTGGTTAATAGGGGTGGGGGGGGGAAATCGATACAGCGTAGTATCGCAATATTTTTCCTGGGTATCGGTACACAGACGCCAAGTATGGATCTATTATTATATATGTGTTGGTCAGTCTGTCTGCTTGACAATCTGATTTTAAAGCAATAAAATTGAAGTGAGATGAACAAACAGAGACATGTATCTTTTTCAATAAAACAGATGTTGACAAAGTTTCCTTTTGTGGACATCATTTCAAAATTGGGAAAAAAAAAGGTAATACATTGCAATATTCTGCAATAATATGGTATCGTGAGACAAGTATCGGGCTGATATCGTATCGTGAGGCCTCTGGGGATTCCCACCCCTAGTGGTTAATAACCCGGATGTCAATATTGACCTAAATAATGGGGATTGCGATATTAATTTCCCATAACGGAGCAGCTGCACCGGGCTCACACAGTCTGCGACGTGTGGTTGTTGCATCTCGCCTGGACGCTTTCCTAACAACCCTGAACGTGTCGCTTCTATCTGCTGAGACGCATCACATATCTCATCATCATCATCATCATCATCACGTGTGACTGCTGATGTACGGAGAGAGTAGAGCACGCTCGCTTCACCCATCAGCTTCAGGTTTCCATGGCGTCAGAGCAGCAAGCGTCTTTGGCCTTTGACTCGTCTTTGCTTCGGGGACAGCCGGTGGCGTCTTCGTCCAGCAGGGAGAGGTCCGGCGCCGCCAGGGGGACCCTCCAGTACTGGAACGAGTTGAAAGAGCAGTCTTCAGCGTCGGGGGCTTCATCCGCCTGAGAGATGAGAACCAGAGGGAGAGAAGGTTAAACTCAGGGGACAGAAACGGGCTCTGCAGCCTCAGCAAAAGGGGGAGGAGTCAAGCCAGTCTCACGGGCCAATCAAAAGAAAGCGATCCGGTGATTGTCCGCAGGGTTGTGTGGCGGTATGGTGGGGGTGTACGCACACACACACACACACACACACACACACACACACACACACACACACACACACACGCACACACGCACACAGCGCACCTCACACACACACACACATATCTCACGTCATACATTCACACACAGCGCACGCGCACATGCACGCACCTCACACACACCGCGCGCACGCACACACACATCTCACATGCGCACACACCTCATGCATTCACACAGCGCACGCACGCACCTCACACACACACACACACACACACACACACACACACACACCTCATACATTCACACACAGCGCGACGCTAACACATAAACAACACCTCTTTACCGTCATGCATTCACACAGCGCACGACACACATACCATTACGCACACACCGCGCGCACGCACACACACACATCTCACATGCGCACACACACACACACACCTCACGTCATGCATTCACACAGCGCACGCGCACACACACATGCACGGACCTCACACGCACACACCGCGTGCGCACACACACACACACATCTCACGTCATGCATTCACACACAGCGCACGCACACATGCACGCACCTCACACATACATACACCTCACACACACATCTCTCGTCATGCATTCTCACACACACACACACATCTCACGTCATGCATTCACACACACACACACACACACACACACATCTCACGTCATGCATTCACACACACACACACACACACATCTCACGTCATGCATCTACACACACACACACACACACACACACACACACACACACACACACACACACACACACACACACACACACACACACACACACACACACACACACACACACACACACACGAGGGTCAATGAAAGGACCACTTGTGTCCTGTTGTGTTCTTAACCAACAAAACACAAGTAGATTTTATTTTTCACAGTTACCGTTTTCTGTCAAATGATTCTTTTTTTTTTATCTCTCCGTTTCTTCCAGCGCGACTTTAAGTAAACGTTGCGTCGATTTGTTTTCTCGCTATAAACCGATGGAAAGTATTCCCGAAATAACAACATCAGGATGCCGATGAGTAAAAAGTCTGAATTGATACTTTATCAGGTGTGTCCGCAAGACGACAAGCAAACGACTTTTAAAATGCTCGTTTTGTGGATGGAGTCTGGTTCTACCAGAGCTCTAACAAACACAGCAACAGTAGCCTGACCAGCCAGACCCACATCCAGATGTTGGGGTCTGGGAACTCGCCATTGGTCAGGGCTCAATCCGAGGGGCGGGATCAACGGTTGTCTTTCAGATTCCCTCTGCACTCACAGCCAACCAGAGCAACGCTAGTTGATAGATTAAACTTTTTGCCGTATCCGGTCAGTAAAACTACGAACGCGTCTTCCTTTTTCAAGAATGACTTCAGTTCTTAACTCCAAGTCTTCCAGTGTCGCGGCCAAAAGCCGATTCGAAAGGCCGCTGTTCGCCAGCAGCTTCTTTGTTTTCGAGTAGCAGGGAATTCATGCTACTCTGCTGTCCTTATGTTAAGCCCGGCCCACCGACTCTATACACAATGTGATTGGCCTGACCAGAATTTGAGTTTTCCAGCTCGCAAAGCCAACGGAGAATTCCTAGACTGACCCTGGCTGCAGGTTACATTTGCTGCCGCAGAGATATCAATTCACAACTTACCAGCTAGTCAAACTTGCCCGAAAACTCCTCCTCATCCTCCTCTAAACACTGATTGGCTTTTGCTACACATTGACACCCAAATTTCTCACTTGAGTTCAAATATTTTAACTACATGAATTAAGCGAATTTCGTGTCCTCACCTCATTTCGTCTATTCGCGTCTTTGCATTGACTTGGTATGGAAACGCCTTGGTGTGAACACACCATTAGTTCATCCACCAACAACCAGTAACCTGCTAATTACGGGAGGTTTTTGAACGCAGGCCTGTAGACTCTTTTTTTATTATAAATAATTAACTTTTTAAATGTCTGCAGTAAAAATCGACAGAATGTACAACGTACGGAAAACATAAAATGGCCAGAAGACTTTATTTTATCGCTTGTGACGGTTTACCTAATACATTTTTTACCTAATTAATTCTTCACATGAGCTAAATAAAAGGGATTTCCACCGTAAATTGGTGCATGAAAGTGAATCTGAATACAGGAAATTAAGTCATTGATGCTCAAAACTTCCCTGGGGGAGGACACCCAGACTCCCCCACTATGATATGCCCCCCCCCCTCCCTCCCTCTCTGCCCCAAAGGCAGATTCTGGACAATATATATACAGTACAGTATATTCACTACAATGCATTAGACTACTACACCACTGGTTTGACCCACTGAGAGCCGCTCATGTTGACAGATTATCTGGGACAACTGCCGGCTATTTAACTAGTGCCCTATGTTTACTTTTTTCAGCAATTTACACATTAACAATGGTATTACTATATTTGTCCTGTGTAATTTGTTATCATATCGAACAGAGAAATTGACATTTACCTCACAATAATGAACAGCTCCCGTACTTTTTGCTTCACAGGGGGGACTTGTGAAATCTTTTGCTGCTTCCCTGTCTTTCACTGCAGCCAAACGCACAACAGTTGGGCATTTTTTCAATGATTTATTACATGTTTCCACTATTCCCTGCACTATGTCACTGGGAATCAGATGAATGTTGGTATCAAACATGGAGTCCACGAAACACATGACCGCCTCGGAACCAATCGCAGATCGGTGTGCTCAGGACATTTGATTCCCTAGTTGACCACACTAAATCAGAGGTCTTCAACGTTTTTTAAGCCAAGAACCCCTTAATTGAAACAGAAGACGGATCAGGGACCCCCTACTACATATATTGTATAAAATTAAGTTGCATATTAATCTGGTACTACAATAACTTTAAAGGGCAGCCTAAAGCATTTATAGATAGCTTTTTTTGCATAGAATACTAAGCTATTCAAATAGCCAAATAAGTGTTGGCATGATTTTATAAATCATGTTTTAATGTTAACCCTTAAATGTGAAACAGTCACTCCTTTGGGATGAACTGTATCTGTGGATGGCTACCTTTGTGACTACCTTACTTATATGGGCCAGTAAGCCTACCATCAGTGGATTTATATTTGCTAATAATATGTTGGAATCATGTTAAGACTTTAATTTCTTTTTTAAACTTTCAAAAATGAACAATTATTTGGAGGCCCCCTAGGGGTCCCGGACCCCTGTTGAAGATCCCTGCTCTAAATAAAGGGTCACTATATTTAACATGTAAAGGGCGACATCTAGCGGACGTTTAGCGCCATTACACCGACTCACTTTTCTCTGATAATCCTCATTATCTGCGCACTGTCAAACTCCTGCAACTTACTTTGTCCGCAGCAGCTTTGGGAAGAACCGGGACGGCCGTCTCTGGACCCGCGCTGTCGTCTCGCGGACGCTTCTTGGAGCTCGTGAGCGCGCTGGAGCCGCGACGGTCCTGGATCCTTCCAGAAGAAGTCAAAGCTGCTGCCGCTGCTGCTGCGTGTTTCCCGGTGTCGGGAGGCACAGTTGTGTCCGTTTCCTCTGGTTTCTGTGGGTCTTCCAGGTAGTGCCCGTGCGGCCTCTTCCTGCAGCGGCCGCCCACCAGAGCCTGCAGGGACGGCGGGCTCAAACCCCCGGCCGCCGGAGCCATGCTGTCCAGCAGCCGCTCCACACTGCTGAGGGGCCGGAAGCAGCTTTTAGAGGGAGGCTCGTGCAGCAGAGAGTCCTCAGCTGCTCGTCTCTTCGCCATGTGTGGAAGCGCGCGAGTAACCCGGGAACACGAGGCACTTTGGTATCAAACTAGCTGCGTTTTTATATATGTCAGTGGTTTTTACTCACGATGTTGTGCTCGGCAGCAGCAGCTTCAGTCGCACAACATGACCACCGGACGTACAATTATTGCGAGGCAGTCTGGCTAACCAATCAGAGGAGAGGCAGTCTGGCTAACCAATCAGAGGAGAGCCCCGCCCCCTCTCTTCCTATGGCGGTACTTCCATTTCATCCAGACTATTTTTACCATATGTCAATGATTTTTACTGTCTGATGATTTATAGAAATGATATTGTAATCAGGGCCTCGTTCTCATTCTATGGCAAACTGGTTTGGTGTGTGTGTGTATGAGTGTGTTAGTGTCTGTTTGTGTATATGAGTGTGTGTGAGTGTGTCTGTGTGTGCGTGTATGAGTGTTAGTGTCTGTGTGTGCGTGTATGAGTGTTAGTGTCTGTGTGTGTGCAAACCGGTTGTGTGTGTCTGTGTGTGCGCAAACCAGTTGTGTGTGTGTGTGTGCGTGTGTCTGTGTGTGTGTGTGCGTGTGTCTGTGTGTGTGCACGCACATGTGCAAACCGGTTTTGTGTGTGTGTGTGTATAAACTGGTTTAATGGCTGAACAGGATTTTTATTGCAGATATCTTCAATAGAAAAGTCATAATCTTAATTTTGGGTAAACCCTGACCAACTTCCAGCAAATTTGAGATTTGAATTTGAGAAAACATGTCTTATATTTTAGATTCCTCAAAGTAGCCACCCTTTGCTTTTTTTATAACTCTGCAAACCCTTGGTGTTCTCTCAATGAGCTTCATGAGGTAGTCACCTGAAATGGTTTTACCTTCACAGGTGTGCTTTGTCAGGGTTCATTAGTGGAAGTTTTTCCCTTATTAATAAAAAAGCAAAGGGTGGCTACTTTGAAGAATCTAAAATATAAGACATGTTTTCAGTTATTTCACACTTTTTTGTTAAGTACATAATTCCATATGTGTTCATTCATAGTTTTGATGCCTTCAGTGAGAATCTACAATGTAAATAGTCATGAAAATGAAAAGGAAACGCATTGAATGAGAAGGTGTGTCCAAACTCTTGGCCTGTACTGTATGAATCCTGAGTATTGTTTTGTGGAAGACTTACCCTGACTTCCCACCGCAGCACCGTGGAAGCCTGCGCTGCGTTCTGGTTTAGTTGCGTCTCCTCCGCCACGTGCCGTACCCCACCGGGAGCGTCTCGGCGCCCGACTCGCAGACTTTATCGTCTCTACGAGTACTTTCCAGTAGAGCTGAAGATCTTTGGCCGACAGGTTCGGTCTTAATTTCTATCATTTTACCCGGGCTCGGGCTTGTGCGCGGTAAATGAGCGGTCAGGTGTTGCGTTTCGATTTATTCAATTCAATTCATAGTATCAAATTATGACAAGAGTTATTTCGAGATACTTTACAGATAGAGTGTGGTCTAGACCTACTCTATCATTTACAAAGCCCCAACAATTACAGTAATTCCCCCCAAGAGCATTCAGTGCAACAGTGGTGAGGAAAAACTCCCTTTTAGGAAGAAACCTGGGACAGACCCAGACTCTTGGTAGGGGGTGTCTGACTGTGCCGGTCGGGGGTGTGATGAACAGTGGCAATAATAGTTAAATTTTTATTTATTTATTTTTATATGTGACCAGGTAACGTTAACTGGTCCCCATGTGACCGGCAGGTAACGTTAACTGGTCCCCATGTGACCGGCAGGTAACGTTAACTGGTCCCCATGTGACCGGCAGGTAACGTTAACTGGTCCCCATGTAACCTGCAGGTAACGTTAACTGGTCCCCATGTGACCGGCAGGTAACGTTAACTGGTCCCCATGTGACCGGCAGGTAACGTTAACTGGTCCCTATGTGACCGGCAGGTAACGTTAACTGGTCCCTATGTGACCGGCAGGTAACGTTAACTGGTCCCCATGTAACCGGCAGGTAACGTTAACTGGTCCCCATGTAACCTGCAGGTAACGTTAACTGGTCCCCATGTGACCGGTAGGTAACGTTAACTGGTCCCTATGTGACCGGTAGGTAACGTTAACTGGTCCCCATGTGACCGGTAGGTAACGTTAACTGGTCCCCATGTGACCAAGTAACGTTAACTGGTCCCCATGTGACCTGCAGGTAACGTTAACTGGTCCCCATGTGACGGCAGGTAATGTTAACTGGTCCCCATGTAACCAAGTAACGTTAACTGGTCCCCATGTGACCTGCAGGTAACGTTAACTGGTCCCCATGTGACCTGCAGGTAACGTTAACTGGTCCCCATGTGACCGGCAGGTAACGTTAACTGGTCCCCATGTGACCGGCAGGTAACGTTAACTGGTCCCCATGTGACCGGCAGGTAACGTTAACTGGTCCCTATGTGACCGGCAGGTAATGTTAACTGGATAAACCGACTGGTAACGTTAACTGGTCCCCATGTGACCGTAGGTAACGTTAACTGGTCCCCATGTGACCGTAGGTAACGTTAACTGGTCCCCATGTACGTAACGTTAACTGGTCCCCATGTGACCTGCAGGTACTGTTAACTGGTCCCCGTAAACCGACAGGTAACGTTAACTGGTCCCCATGTCCAGCAACGTTAACTGGTCCCCATGTGACCTGCAGGTACTGTTAACTGGTCCCCATGTGACCTGCAGGTAATGTTAACTGGTCCCCATGTGACCAAGTAACGTTAACTGGTCCCTATGTAACCTGCAGGTAATGTTAACTGGTCCCCATGTAACCGACAGGTAACGTTAACTGGTCCCCATGTGACCAAGTAACGTTAACTGGTCCCTATGTAACCTGCAGGTAATGTTAACTGGTCCCCATGTAACCGACAGGTAACGTTAACTGGTCCCCATGTGACCAAGTAACGTTAACTGGTCCCTATGTAACCTGCAGGTAATGTTAACTGGTCCCCATGTAACCGACAGGTAATGTTAACTGGTCCCCATGTAACCGACAGGTAATGTTAACTGGTCCCCAGGTGACCAAGTAACGTTAACTGGTCCCCAGGTGACCAAGTAACGTTAACTGGTCCCCAGGTGACCAAGTAACGTTAACTGGTCCCCAGGTGACCAAGTAACGTTAACTGGTCCCCATGTGACCTGCAGGTAATGTTAACTGGTCCCCATGTGACCAAGTAACGTTAACTGGTCCCCAGGTGACCAAGTAATTAACGCCATGTAGTTGTTAAACGGTCCCAGTCGGGGCGGGTAAGTACACTGGTCCCCATGTGACCGGAATGGCGTTACTGGTCCCCATGTGACCGGGGAATGCGAACTGGCCCCCATGTGACCCAGACCTCTATGTGGAATGGAACGGTAACTGCTCCCTTCCCCATGTAACCAGGTAACGTTAACTGGTCCCCATGTAACCGGCAGGTAACGTTAACTGGTCTCCATGTAACCAGGTAACGTTAACTGCTCCCCATGTGACCTGCAGGTAAAGTTAACTGGTCCCCATGTAACCAGGTAACGTTAACTGGTCCCCATGTAACCGGCAGGTAACGTTAACTGGTCCCCATGTAACGTTAACTGGTCCCCATGTGACCGGTAGGTAACGTTAACTGGTCCCCATGTGACCGGTAGGTAACGTTAACTGGTCCCTATGTGACCAAGTAACGTTAACTGGTCCCCAAGTGACCAAGTAACGTTAACTGGTCCCCAGGTGACCGACAGGTAACGTTAACTGGTCCCTATGTGACCAAGTAACGTTAACTGGTCCCTATGTGACCAATGAACGTTAACTGGTCCCCAGGTGACCAAGTAACGTTAACTGGTCCCCAGGTGACCGACAGGTAACGTTAACTGGTCCCCATGTGACCAAGTAACGTTAACTGGTCCCCATATAACCTGCAGGTAATGTTAACTGGTCCCCATGTGACCAAGTAACGTTAACTGGTCCCCATGTAACCGGCAGGTAACGTTAACTGGTCCCCAGGTGACCGGCATGTAACATTAACTGGTCCCCATGTGACCAGGTAACGTTAACTGGTCCCCATGTGACCTGCAGGTAACGTTAACTGGTCCCTATGTGACCGGCAGGTAACGTTAACTGGTCCCCATGTGACCGTGGTAACGTTAACTGGTCCCCATATAACCTGCAGGTAACGTTAACTGGTCCCTATGTAACCGCAGGTAACGTTAACTGGTCCCCTGTGACCGTAGGTAACGTTAACTGGTCCCCATGTAACCGCGGTAAGCTTAACTGGTCCCCATGTGACCGTAACGTTAACTGGTCCCCATGTAACCGGCATGTAACATTAACTGGTCCCCATGTGACCTGCAGGTAACGTTAACTGGTCCCCATGTAACCGGCAGGTAACGTTAACTGGTCCCCATGTAACCGGCAGGTAACGTTAACTGGTCCCCATGTAACCTGCAGGTAACGTTAACTGGTCCCCATGTAACCGGCAGGTAACGTTAACTGGTCCCCATGTAACCTGCAGGTAACGTTAACTGGTCCCCATGTAACCGGCAGGTAACGTTAACTGGTCCCCATGTAACCGGCAGGTAACGTTAACTGGTCCCCATGTAACCTGCAGGTAACGTTAACTGGTCCCCATGTAACCGGCGGCGAACGTTAACTGGTCCCCATGTAACCTGCAGGTAACGTTAACTGGTCCCCATGTAACCGGCAGGTAACGTTAACTGGTCCCCATGTAACCGGCAGGTAACGTTAACTGGTCCCCAGGTGACCGGCATGTAACATTAACTGGTCCCCATGTGACCAGGTAACGTTAACTGGTCCCTATGTGACCGGCAGGTAACGTTAACTGGTCCCTATGTGACCGGCAGGTAACGTTAACTGGTCCCTATGTGACCGGTAGGTAACGTTAACTGGTCCCCATGTAACCGACAGATAACGTTAACTGGTCCCCATGTGACCGAAAGCGTTACTGGTCCCCATTGTGACCAAGTAACGCACTGGTCCCCATGTAACCGACAGGTAACGTTAACTGGTCCCCATGTAACCGACAGATAACGTTAACTGGTCCCCATGTGACCAAGTAACGTTAACTGGTCCCCATGTAACGTTAACTGGTCCCCATGTAACCGACAGGTAACGTTAACTGGTCCCCATGTAACCGACAGATAACGTTAACTGGTCCCCATGTAACCGGCAGGTAACGTTAACTGGTCCCCATGTAACCTGCAGGTAACGTTAACTGGTCCCTATGTAACCGGCAGGTAACGTTAACTGGTCCCTATGTGACCTGCAGGTAACGTTAACTGGTCCCTATGTGACCGCAGGTAACGTTAACTGGTCCCCTCGTGACCGCAGGTAACGTTAACTGGTCCCTATGTAACCCGCAGGTAACTTTTAACCGCAGGTAACGACTGTCCCTATGTGACCTGCAGGTAACGCAACTGGTCCCTATGTAACCTGCAGGTAACGTTAACTGGTCCCCATGTGACCGGCAGGTAACGTATAACTGGTCCCCATGTGACCGCAGGTAACGTTAACTGGTCCCCATGTGACCGGCAGGTAACGTTAACTGGTCCCTATGTGACCTGCAGGTAACGTTAACTGGTCCCTATGTAACCGGCAGGTAACATTAACTGGTCCCTATGTAACCTGCAGGTAACGTTAACTGGTCCCTATGTAACCGGCAGGTAACGTTAACTGGTCCCTATGTGACCTGCAGGTAACGTTAACTGGTCCCTATGTAACCTGCAGGTAACGTTAACTGGTCCCCATGTGACCAGCAGGTAACGTTAACTGGTCCCCATGTGACCGGCAGGTAACGTTAACTGGTCCCCATGTAACCGGCAGGTAATGTTAACTGGTCCCCATGTAACCGGCAGGTAACGTTAACTGGTCCCCATGTAACCTGCAGGTAACGTTAACTGGTCCCTATGTGACCTGCAGGTAACGTTAACTGATCCCCATGTAACCGGCAGGTAACGTTAACTGTTCCCTATACGCAAATAACCTCATATCATAACTGATAGGGGGAACCCAGCAACGGCCATTATGAGCTTCTCCTCCATTTTCTCTGAACTAATGTTCTGGTAGGAACTAAAGTTTACATCGTATGTTTCTCCGGGATCAGCCAGCACAAAGGACGTCTATATTCCGATTGGTTGCTGGTGTTTTGCCGCTGCTTGCCGCTGAGAGAAGCTTCCGTTGAAACTGAATGACTTCCGGTAACTTTAGAAGCTCAAGTCGTCGGCGGTGTGTACTAGGGCTGCTCCATCTTAGCCGATTAGTCGACTAATCGATTGTTTTGGTCTTAGTCAACTTAGATCTCTGTAGTCCATTAGTCATGTCTGATGCTGTTTTCATGCTGAATGACTTATTTCCAAGAGCCATACGAGCTCATCTCTGGTAAACACAAGAATTAAAGTGGTGCTTTTAGCAGGACTCTTTGTGGAGAAACTCAGATTTACAGATCTGTCAATTAAATCAACTTATCGATTAGTCGATACAGTTAAATGGGTGTTAGTCGACTAAGAATTTCTTCAATCGAGCACGGCCCTCGTGTGTACGTACGGTTATCATCTCTATCACACCGGTTACTGTTGATGAGCGAGCACACAAAACCAGTTAAACTTTTTCAGGACTTTCACAAATGCTGAAATGAAAAACACTTGTATTTGGCCTTGAGCAACGTCAAACTTGAGATAGTAAAACTCTGGAGATTAATGTATGTTTAAACGTTATTTTATTTATTCCAAAGTGTGATTAGAAACAACTTAAAACAACTTTTTCCAGAAAAGCTGAGTCATGTTTGGATTATATGTCTCGATCAATGCAGAAGAAGAAGAAGTTCACATGTAGTTATTGGCACCATGTCTGGAAAAATAAATACGATTTCAAAAAGCTAATTTTCACTTCACGCACGCACATCACACGCCACGCACACACACACACACACACACACACACACACACACACACACACACACCTCGTGCATGGACACCTCACACACACACCTCATACACACATCTCATGCAATAATAACACTAACACACGCACACACACTCAACGCCATTACACAAATAACCTCATGTACACACACACACACACACCTCATGCACACACACACACACACCTCATGCACATACACACACACACACACACACACACACCTCAGGCATGGACACACGTATACACACACACACACACACACACACACACCTCACGCACATACACACACACCTCATGCACAGACACGCACACACACACACACACACACACACACCTCACGCACACACACACACCTCATGCACGCACAATAATAATAACACCACACATACAAAACACACCTCATGCAAACACACACAATAATACCTAGATGGACACACTATAACACACACATCATGCACACACAACACCCTCACACATAATACAACACCTACAAACAAACAATACAATACACACACACACTCACCATATAAACACACACACCACACAATAACAAAAATACACAGCTCAGCACACACACAAACACACACACATACAATAACACGACCCTCACGCACATAAACACACAACTCATGCACAGATACATAACAATAACAAACACACCACACCACACAACACAACAAAATAATAACACCAACATACACACACAATAACACACACCCCTCAGCACAAACACACAACCCAGTACAGACACGCACACACACCTCACATGCATTCACACATTCACGATACAACACACATAACATTCACGATATACAATACATAAAAACAGCTCATGCATACACACAACAACACCTCACCACACACCTCAGTACGTTATCATCAACATAATACTAACCACACACACACACACAATAACAACACACACACTCACAAGAGCTACACAATACACTTCACAAGACGTACACAACAGCATATCACGCCACTATCAATACCAAACTTCACATGCAGCACAAACAGACGTTATCACACACACACACACACACTAAAAGCAAAGCCAGGTTTCAGGAGTGTTCAGATGTGTTTCAGGCGTTCAACGTGAGACTAAGAAGGAGAAAAGGAAACTGCGGCTGGCTGCTCTGGCTGCAGCATCGAGAGGATTGAAGGACAACTTTACAGTTCTTATCCCTCCGGTTGTTCCCAGGTCAAAACTGACCCGTTTTCAACCATTTTTTATGTCGAAAAATTTGGGTTTCTTTCAACCAACCTGCCCAAAAACAACATGGATGCACGGAAGCTGCTTCTTCTATGCGCCCGTTGTGTTTTATTAATAAAATTGTGTCTCATATTAGGGAAGATGAAGAGCACAACATCTGTACACTTAAAAATTTACGATGTCAATATTCGTGTATTTCTCCCCCGGTGTTTTGTCGAATTTGTCATCGTTTTTTTTGTTTTTTCGAACTTTTTTGTTTTTATTCGTAATTTTTGTCGCTTTTTTTGTGATTAACAATTTTTTTCTTCATTTTTTTTAACAAAATACAGAACATTACAACTCACATTTGCTGCTTTTTTCAACGTTTTTTTGTCAGTTTTCTTTAATAAAAAGGTCTGTGATTCACTCAACATCCCTCTGATCTTAACAGTAAGTACAAATACATTTTTTTTTTTACTCAAATTTTTTTTATAATATCATATAAATAAGGTTTATTGAGAATTAATGGAAAAAAAACTTCGGAAAAAGTGACAAAAACGGAAAAAAAGTGTTGCGTAGTTTTGTTGCCTCACCTGATTTCATTGTACTGTTTCACTGTAAATAGCTTTAAAGCAGGGATGCACTGAATCCAGGATTGGGCTTCTGATTGGGCTGAATATTTGGGCTTTTTGACGAGGGTTCTGGTTTCTGCCGAAAAATGTATTATTAACAAGTTTCATCGTTGACAGTGTGTGTGTGTGTGTGTGGTGTGTGTGTGTGTCTGTGTGTGTGTTCATGTGTTTGTGTATATATATGTAAAAAAATGTATTATTAACAAGTTTCATCGTTGACAGTGTGTGTGTGTGTGTCTGTGTGAGTGTCTGTGTGTATGTGTCTGTCTTTGTGTGTGTGTGTGTGTGTGTGTGTCTGTGTGAGTGTCTGTGTGTATGTGTCTGTCTTTGTGTGTGTGTGTGTGTGTGTGTGTGTACTTGTGTGTGTACGTGTGTGTCTGTCTGTCTGTGTTCATCAGACCCAAACAGAATCTACAGATTGTTTCTTAGCAGTTTTCTGCCCATGGGTGGAGATGTGTGTGTGTATGTGTGTGTGTGTGTGTGTGTGTGTGTGTGTGTGTGTGTGTGTGTGTGTGTGTGTGTGTGTGTGTGTGTGTGTGTGTGTGTGTGTGTGTGTGTATATACGTGTGTGTGTGTGTGTGTGTGTATATACGTGTGTGCGTGTGTGTGTCTGAGTGTTTGAGAAGCGCTGTATGAATAAAACATATCATTATTAATTAAGTTTCCTGGTCGAGAGGACGACAACAGAAGGGATAATAAAAAGGTGATGCTGCAGCAAGAAGTCTTCGTGTGTTTTCCGTTTCTCCCCCCGAAGACTTTTTCTTATCGTTCAACGTTCAACCTGTTCAAGGAAGAGCTGTTGGACGATTTATTTCTTTAAAAAAAAGGTGCTAAACAGCACGGGGCCTGCGCGGTTTTTACTCATTTCTCAGTCAAAAATATGTGACGAAAAGAAAAGAAAAAGGAAAATGTAAAATGTATGTCCAATGATTAGTTTTTCCTTCCGTATCCGTTTACTTCTCTCTCTCTCTCTCTCTCTCTCTTTCTCATTTTGTCAGTCTTGGTCAACGGTGGCACGACCTCTCTAAGTCCTCTGTTGTTGTTGTTGTCACGTCAGCATGTCGGTACCTTCTCGCCGCGGCGACTTGGCGGCCGGCGGAGAACTCTGTTGTTGGTCGTCTTCTTCGTCTTCTTCTTCTTCGGTGAAGTACAGTTCTGCAGGTTTTCGTGCCACGAAGAAAACACAGTCGTAGATGTATCTCAACATGGAGCGGTCGTTCTCCGTGTAGGTCGTCTGAACGGACGGTTTCTCCACCTGCAACACAGACCAGATCAGGGCTGACACCTGTGTGTGTGTGTGTGTGTGTGTGCGTGTGTCTCTGTATGTGTGTGTGTCTGTCTCTCTATGTGTGTGTGTGTGTCTGTCTCTGTGTCTGTGTGTGTGTGTGTGTGTGTCTGTGTGTGCTCTGTATGTGTGTGTGTCTGTGTCTCTCTGTATGTGTGTGTGTCTGTCTCTGTCTCTGTGTGTGTGTGTGTGTGTGTCTGTCTCTGTGTCTGTGTGTCTGTGTGTGTGTGTCTGTCTGTCTCTCTCTGTATGTGTGTGTCTGTGTCTCTGTATGTGTGTGTGTCTGTTTCTGTGTCTGTGTGTGTGTGTGTGTTGTGTCTGTGTGTGTGTCTGTCTGTCTCTCTCTGTATGTGTGTGTGTCTGTGTGTGTCTGTGTCTCTCTCTGTATGTGTGTGTGTCTGTCTCCTCTGTGTATGTGTGTGTGTCTGTGCGTGTGTGTGTGTGTGTGTGTCTGTGTCTCTGTGTCTGTGTGTGTGCGTCTGTGTGTGTGTGTCTGTGTGTGTGCGTCTGCGTCTCCTCTGTATAAGTGTAGGTTCTGTGTGTCTGTGTTCTCTCTGTATGTGTGTGTCTGTCTCTGTCTCTCTGTGTGTGTGTGTGTGTGTGTGTGTGTGTGTGTGTGTGTGTGTGTGTGTGTGGTTCTGTATGTGTGTGTGTCTGTCTCTCTGTGTGTGTGTGCGTTCGTCTCTGTGTCTGTGTGCTCGTGTGTGTGTGTGTCTGTCTGTCTCTCTGTATGTGTGTGTGTCTGTGCTCTCTGTATGTGTGTGTTGTCTCTGTGTCTGTGTGTGTGTGTGTGTGTGTGTGTGTGTCTGTGTGTGTGTCTGTCTGTCTCTGTATGTGTGTGTGTGTCTGTCTCTGTTGTCTGTGTGTGTGTGTGTGTGCGTGTGTGTCTGTCTGTCTCTCTGTATTGTGTGTGTCTGTCTGCTCTCTGTATGTGTGTGTGTCTGTGTCTGTGTCTGTGTGTGTGTGTGTGTGTGTTCTGTGTGTCTGTCTGTCTCTCTCTGTATGTGTGTGTCTGTGTGTGTCTGTGTCTCTCTGTATGTGTGTGTGTCTGTCTCTCTCTGTATGTGTGTGTGTGTCTGTCTCTGTGTGTGTGTGTCTCTGTGTGTGTGTCTGTCTGTCTCTCTGTATGTGTGTGTGTCTGTGTGTGTCTGTGTCTCTCTCTGTATGTGTGTGTGTCTGTCTCTCTCTGTATGTGTGTGTGTGTCTGTCTCTGTGTCTGTGTGTGTGTGTGTGTGTGTGTGTGTCTGTGTGTGTGTCTGTCTGTCTCTCTCTGTATGTGCGTGTGTCTGTGTGTGTCTGTGTCTCTCTCTGTATGTGTGTGTGTCTGTCTCTGTCTCTGTGTGTGTGTCTGTGTGTCTGTGTGTGTGTGTGTGTGTGTGTGTGTGTGTGTGTGTGTGTGTGTGTGTGTGTGTGTGTGTGTGTGTGTGTCTGTGTCTGTGTGTGTTTATCGACATGGTTTTATCTAAGAGAAAAAGTGAAATATTTATGACTGTATTATTATGTCTCATGTAGCTTTCTCACTAACAGTCTCAGCCTCATAAAGCCCCCAAAAAGTCAGCAAAAAACATTGTTAACAGCATAGAAAAAAAGCGACCAAACCGTTGAAAAAGTGCCAAAAAAAAAGCAGAAATAAAGCAACAGAACTGTCTGAAAAACACTGAATTGAATGTAAAAGGCATCTCTTAAAAAACAATGACAGTTACATTTTAAAGAGCAGTTTCTGCTGATATTTTAACACAGAATATGTGAGTGTCTTTCTCAATACGTCGCAGTCTTTTGAAATTGTGTTTATTAAAAAACTATATATTGTGCATGTGTGTGTGTGTGTGTCTCTCTGTCTCTGTGTGTGTGTGTGTGTGTGTGTGTGTGTGTGTGTGTGTGTGTGTGTGTGTGTGTGTGTGTGTGTGTGTGTGTGTGTGTGTGTGTGTGTGTGTGTGTGTGTGTGTGTGTATCTGACTTACCTCTATGTGGAAGCCAAAGTTAACGATGGCTGTCCGGATGTCTTCGTAGCTCAGCTCGACTGAGAGCTCATTGGCCATGTTCTCAAAGTGGTACAGCAGCGGACCTGAAGGAACAGAGGTCAAACTTTGAGATGAGTTCACCTTAAACTAGGGATGCACCGAATATTCGGCCACCGAAAATTTTCGGCCGAAAATGGCCCAAAAGGGCATTTTCGGTTTTCGGCCGAAATACCTTTATCACCGAAACAATACAGCCGAAAATGTTGTGATGACGCAAACAGAAACCGCGACCTGCACGTGTGTCGGTACCCGATCCGTTCCACCTGCAAAGCGTCTCCTAGGCAACGAGGTTGAGACGGACCACGGAGTGAAAACAATGAAAAGTAGCTCTTAGAGTCTGTCAGCACACGTTTCAGTGAGATCTGTTCGGATCCTCTGCACTTCATCGCGACTGGACTTGATCCGCGTTATAAAGACCATTACTTGGATGCGGAAATAAAGCAGGGCGCACGAGAAATGATCCAGGTCGCCATGGAGACGGAGAACCCGCGTGGAGACGGAGACGGAGCAGCGCCCAGCGCAGGAGATCAGAGCGCAGAAAAAAAGACTCTCTCTGCACCAGATGAGGGGCATGCACCCTCGTTGTCTGATATGTTCAGTGAAATCCTGCAAGAAAGTGCCTCAATTAATAATAATAATAATAATAACAATAGGTAAGCTATTCTGTTCTTAGGCTACTGTATACTGTATGTGACTATCAGATTGTAGCCATATTTCTGCTAGATATTTTTTTAATTAAACTTTAATATTAATTTATACAATTGCAATGCCTTGATTTTAGTAAAGTTAGTACACAGTCATAGCCATAAATGCAATGGTACTAATAATTGGCTTAATTTCTTTCGGGGTTTCGGTTTTCGGTCTTGGTTTCCTCTTTTTTCGGTTTTCGGTTTCGGCCAAGAATTTTCATTTCGGTGCATCACTACCTTAAACCTTAAACCTTAAACTATACTTTCTATTGAAAAGGAAAAACCAACCCCCACAACGCTTTTCAACACCTGCATGGTCACCCAACACACACCTGACGCACCTTTCGGTCACAGACAGACATACCAACGTGGCATCGTGACTTCGCGTGAACGTACTGTGGTGGCAAATTTTATTTTAACCATTTCGTTTAATGATTGTTTTATAAACGCCACAAGATTTAGCTTCTTCATGTGTAGATTCAAAAGGCTCCAAGTGAAATAGTTGGCAACCGTCAACTAGAGCCTAGTAGAGTTATTTAGTTCTACTAGCCTGAAGCTTCTCACATTGTTGTCTTTTGCTTAGATAGAAGTGGAGAAGGCCGATGACTGTTTACGACAGTGAGAACTCTGTCTCCTGAGATAAAACTGTTGTTTAGGCTAATGTTAGAAACAGAGAGCAGAGGGGAAGGTGATCAACTATGGCCATGCTAAGAGATACATTTAGAGGGGTGGCTTTAAGGGAGTCTCTTCACTATAAGATGTTTTAATTTTTAGGTTTCTAGTTAGGAAGACTTTTTCAGATGTGCTGCGGTACTTGTGAAACTGTGTTTTCTCCATTTGCAAATGTAAATAAATACTCAAAGACCAAACTTTGGTTTAATTCTCAAACAGTCGTTATTCGTTTTCATTCTGATCATTGATATTTCTAAACGCTGCTGCTTTCAAGAAAAACTTCCACCACAGTACACGGCCACTTTCTTAAGCCAAGTGGCGTGTTATCTGTACGCATTTGGAGCTATCCACGTGCATGTCTACGCTGTATACAGCAGACGTAAACATAGGCGCCATGTGGCGTGTTGTCGCGAGAAGAAAGCGACGCTTGAGTTTAGGAAAACGTGGGACCCGACCAACCTCCCTACGCAGATTTTCGACCTTTCATACTACTCCCTACGGAGTAAATTCACACGCAAAGTCAATAGAGGCCGAATGGCGTTGATAAACACGCTAAAAAGTATATAAGTATAAGAGTATGTGTCTTTATAACACGCCAATAATGGCATACGAATTGCCGTGTCATATATACGCCACTTCATGAGATCAGTCTGAACATAACTCCAACAAACTCCACCAGACTCCATGTAAATAATCAGGGCTTTTAGCGTGTATAGAGCCAGCATATCTCCACCAGACTCTATGTAAATAATCAGGACTTTTATCATCGTAAAACACACTTCATTCAAAGTGGACAGAAACTAAATTAAACTACCAAAAGCCGTCTTGGTTCATCTTTCCACTATTCCAACAATCACCACTCTGGTTTGGTTGAAATAAACCCTTAATTCACGCATTTACATGTGGAGATATGCTGGCTCTATACACGCTAAAAGTCCTGATTATTTACATGGAGTCTGGTGGAAATATGCTGGCTCTATACACGCTAAAAGTCCTGATTATTTACATGGAGTCTGGTGGAGATATGCTGGCTCTATACACGCTAACAGTCCTGATTATTTTCATGGAGTCTGGTGGAAATATGCTGGCTCTATACACGCTAAAAGTCCTGATTATTTACATGGAGTCTGGTGGAAATACACGCTAAAAGTCCTGATTATTTACATGGAGTCTGGTGGAGATATGCTGGCTCTATACACGCTAAAAGTCCTGATTATTTACATGGAGTCTGGTGGAGATATGCTGGCTCTATACACACTAAAAGTCCTGATTATTTACATGGAGTCTGGTGGAGATATGCTGGCTCTATACACGCTAAAAGTCCTGATTATTTACATGGAGTCTGGTGGAGTTTGGTGATGGTGATTTCAGGGCTGTTTCATGTTAAACTAAAAGGATCTTACTCTTTAACTAAAAGCTCAATCTCTGTAGGGATCCATCCCATAATGTTGTCAGACACTTAGAATAATAATCTGAGTCTGTCAGCGGCAACAAACAGAACTTTTAGTGGACGCTAAGTGACGCTGAACATTCGTCCTGTAGGGTTACATTACAGCCCGGTTCTTGTTCCTTATCTGACTCTTATCAAGCGTGGTGTTGTGTTCTGTGTAAGCAGACTCACCCAGGTTGATCCAGACTCCACCGGGCTTAAGAATCTTCCAGATCGTCTCCACGTACTCAATGACGTTATGAGCCGTGTCGATGAAGAAGCAAGTCGCCACGCAGTCCCAGGAATCTAACCCGAAACAGACAACAAGTATCACGGCACACACAATTTGAATTAATGTTGCTACAGCAGTGCACAATTCACCGATTAACTATGTGAGGGGTAGGGTTGGGTACCGTTTGGATTTTTACGATTCCGATGCCGAACCGGTACTTTTAAAAACGATTCCGATTCCTAAACCGATTCTTGAAAAACTGAAAAATGAGGGGTTTTTTTATTGAAAATTATTTTAATTTAACAATATATTAATGTTTTAAAGTACTTAAATATGTAATAAGTAACCCTAAGTCACCTAACACACAGCTACAATAATTTAACAAACAACAGTTACACTATTAACAAGTAACAACAAAATAAATGTTGAGTTGCTATGCCAACCAGCTTCAACTTTAGCCGTTCTTTTGCAGAAAAATGACCATATTTGCGTTCTCTGGCGAGATAGGACACCTCTCCTGACTTACAGCATGTCCTGCACAGGAGAAAACTTTCTCAGATGGTGTCCAAGAGGTCAGGTATGAGTTTGAAAGGGGAGACAATTTGGGGAGACTGTCCTGCCTCCCCCACCACCAGGCTACAGGCTACAGGCTCTTGTCCTGAACGATAGACTAGCAGAGCAAGTGTAACATGTTTACTAGCGATCACGTGCAGTCAGTGAATGGTTAATATGCTTTCACCTCTGTTTTGGTGAACCCAGAGGGGAAAATATGCCATTTTAAAAGTAGCTCTACATTTACGGTAGCTAGCTAACGGTAGACTACAGAGAAAGTGGGATAGGAACCGAAATTCACGTTCTAATCCGGTCCGAATACTACCGTTTGCGTAGGAACCGGTACCGTAGTGGAACCGGGTTTTCGGTACCCAACCCTAGTGAGGGGTTGCATGCTTTCTTCACAGATAAGAGCATAAGAGAGAGATAAGAACATTTTATTTTTGATTCAATGTTGATTTTACACATTTTCAAAACGTGAAATAAAGCCACGCTTTCGGGCGTCTCTTACGTTTCTCTGTGTCTGCGACACAACAAGCGCCTGCTGGAAGTAAAAGCCGGTTGCTACAGAAACCAAAACTTGCGTTTGTTAAATTTGGAACCAATGTTGAATTTCTGTCGCCTATTTCTAGTTTTCTTTCATAAGTTTTCGCTGCTTTTTTCCAAAGTTTTTGTCGCCTTTTGACATTTTTTTGCCCTTTTTTCATCACATGCAGACACTGCTCTGTTTTGCCTTTTTATAAAACATAAAGTGTAGTATCACCCAATTCTTCTAGCCAACTTATTACCAATAGATTTACACTTATTTATTTATTTTTTAATTTATGGTCAATAAACCACATTTGCTGTACATGAAATTCTACCTTATTTTGGAGTAAAATAGGCAGAAATTATGAATTATTTTCACTATAGTGAAGATCAGATGAATATATGTTGATGGATTATCACAGACTGGTGTATGTCAGTGTTTAGTCAGGAAACTGTTCTGACACTATTTTATTATTTTGAACGGCAGAACATATTTCTGACAAAGAAACTTTGAAAACAGGTACAAGGGTTGAGGATTTTCTCGCTTTTTTTCAACGTTTTAAAGTTGTTTTTTTTAGAGATGCACCCATTACAACTTTCTAGGCCGATTCCGATTTCCGATTTTCTTTGAGTTAAACCAGCCGACACCGATTTTAGCCGATTCTGATTTCAATTTTTCTAACCACTTTTACAGCACACGCAAATATGTATTTTCTATCTTTTCTTTAATAGAACATGTTGTTGAACAGATAATGGATCACTATAAAACAGAACTATATAAATGACTCCTGGTGTGGGACATCCACTGTGGTGGCAAATTTTATTTTAACCATGTGTTTAATGATATTGACCATTTGTTTTTAAGACTGTTTTAAACCTCCACAAAATCCTGCTCCTTCCTGTAGACTTTTAAAGCACCAGAGAGGGGAACAGCTACAGCCGTCAACTAGAGCCTAGTAGAGTTATTTAATTTTACCAGCCTGAACCTTCTCACATTGTTGTCTTTTTGCTTAGATAGAAGTGGAGAAGGCCGATGACTGTTTACGACAGTGAGAACTCTGTCTCCTGAGATAAAACTGTTGTTTAGGCTAATGTTAGGAACAGAGAGCAGAGGGGAAGGTGATCAACTATGGCCATGCTAGAAGATACATTTAGAGGGGTGGCTTTAAGGGAGTCTCTTCACTATAAGATGTTTTGATTTTAGGTTTCTAGTTAGGAAGACTTTTTCAGACGTGCTGCGGTACTTGTGAAACTGTGTTTTCTCTACATTTGCAAATGTAAATAAATACTCAAAGACCAAACTTTGGTTTAATTCTCAGTCACAGTCGTTATTCGTTTTGATTTTATCATGGATATCACTAAACCTTGCTGCTTCATTGGAAAACTTCCACCACACCACACACACACATCTAAAGAGCAATGTTAGAACCATTTCCTTCTTTTCACATCTAATATCACACTAAAGAGATGTGATTTTGGGTTTTTGGTGTGGTCCCTCCACGCCCTACTGTCTCCTTGCAGGTATTGCATATTGTAAACTTTGTTATCTTCTGACCACACGCTGAAGAATCCCCAAACAGCTGACATGCTGCAGGTTAACTCACCAGGTTCCCTACATGTGGGAGAATAGCACCGACACGCTTCACACTGCGGAGAAGTTGAGCGAAAGGAAAAAGAGAGCGTGCTGTGTAGGGCTGCTCCCTCTTAGCCGATTAGTCGACTAATCGGTCATTTTGGTCTTAGTCAACTTAGATCTCTGTAGTCCATTAGTCATGTCTGATGCTGTTTTCATGCTGAATGACTTATTTCCAAGAAACGTACGAGCTCATCTCTGGTAAACACAAGAATTAAAGTGGTGCTTTAGGATGACTCTTAGTGGAGAAACTCAGATTTACAGATCTGTCAATTAAATCAACTAATCGATCAGTCAACTAAGAATTTCTTCAATCGAGCACAGCTCTAGTGCCGTGGCGTGTGTGCTGTGGCGTCCTTGAGAACTGTAACTCGTAGAACTTATGTTGTCGGTTAATTGTAGCGTTGAGCGGCATGAAATCGCCATATGTCAGACTGACCTGCCGCTCGCCGGTCGTGGCCGAGCACGGTCTATCGGTGCATCTCTAGTTTTTTTTTGGGGGGGGCAGGGGGGGAAATAATTTGAGTTTTTAAATCGCCTTTTTTTTTAGTTTTCTTTCCAACTTCTTTCTTTCTTTCTTTCATTAGGTTTTCGCTTCTTTTTCCAAAAGTTTTTGTCGCGTTTTCCAACATTTAGTCACATGCGCAGGACCCAAAGTTACGGCCTCGGTACCGACACATCTGCTAAGGGCGCTGACACACTTAGCCGATTATCTGGCGAGGTCAGTGACGCGAGTGTGTTCAGTGTGTCCCGTCCGGGGGGGCTGTCGGCGTTCATTTTGGCCGGCCTGACGTGTTTGGTCGGCGGCAGGGCAGTTGGGACTCACCCGGAAATGGCGAGCGGGATGAGCGTGACTAGTCTCTCAAAATCTGACGAAAATCTTTTAAACTGACCTTTGTTGATCTGAAATGAAGACAGATTCAGCAACTGCGCGCGCGCGCCAACACACACACACACACACACACACACACACACACACACACACACACACACACACACACACACACACACACACACACACACACACACACACACACACACACACACACACACAGACAGACAGACAGACAGACACACACACACACACACACACACACACGGCCTATTTCTCTCTTCAAATGTTTTCAGAAACATGTCTCTGTGAACTATTTTAGTCCAATATGAGATCGGATTCTGAGCGAGCCGCCATGACAGTCTGGCTTTGAATTTCCGGAGAAAACAAACCCCATGTGACGCGTTCGTCCAATCAGCTGCCGGTTGTCATTTCCTGGGCAACAATCCAGATCAGCGCCTCCTGCTGCTATAGAGATGTATTACGTCTCGACTCGTCTTTTCGGTGTGATCTGAGGCACTTTTTGGACCGACACGGAGAGACTGATCATTTCGACTGGCTTTACCGTCAACGGAGAGTGAAAGATCCTCGCAGCTTCTACTGACCTGAGTCCCGGTAGACTTCCACAAAGTCTCCGGCTACCATGGAGAAGTCTGCGTCCAGCGGTAAGCTCTGAGGGTTGATGTCGGGGAAGATGATTGGTCGGGTTTGGTCGGAGGATTTCTTGTTGTTGCTAAACTGGTGGATCCAGGGGTACAGGGTCAGAGAGTTCACCTTCTCACACCTGAATGGAGCAGGTCCACATTCATCAGAAGGGACAGGCAAGCGGGGGCGTTCACAGAAGACAGGGTCAGAAATGTACTGTCAAACAGGGTTCAAAATTAACTTCTTCCTCCAACAGCCAAATGTCTAGCGCAGGGGCGTCAAAGTGACATTTTATTGACATGCTTTATTTAATCGAACAAGGTCAAACATCTGTATTACTGCATGTCTCATACGGTCTTCTCACTTACATGTTTGGTCGACATAAAGGCCCAAAAAACGTCAAAAAATGTAACTTAAGCCATCGAAGAAAAAAGCGACACAAATATCGGAAAAAAAACATCTGAAAAAGTGGCAAAAATGATGAAAAAAAGCAGCAAAAGCGTTGGCAAAAGTGACAAAAACTTCAGATAAAGCAACAAAAAGTAGTTGGGCCAAAATGTTTTAAGGCCGGCTACACACTGGCTGCCTGCTGTGATTGCGTGTCAGCTGCGTGGCTCCCATGGTAACAGGTTAGAGCGTGCACACTTCCTGTGTTACACGCACGTCTCAGGCGCTCCGAAAACCCGTGCATGCTAGAAATAGGACCGACACCTATTGGAAGCGTTTTCCAGGCAAAATAGAATACATTTTGACACAAATACATATTAATAAATGACATTCTGATGTTTGAAAGAATAAATGCAGATATATAGTACAGGCCAAAAGTTTGGACACACCTTCTCATTCAATGTGTTTCTTTATTTTCATGACTATTTACATTGTAGATTCTCACTGAAGGCATCAAAACTATGAATGAACACATGTGGAATTATGTACTTAACAAAAAAGTGTGAAATAACTGAAAACATGTCTTATATTTTAGATTCTTCAAAGTAGCCACCCTTTGCCTTTTTTTGATAACTCTGCAAACCCTTGGTGTTCTCTCAATGAGCTTCATGAGGTAGTCACCTGAAATGGTTTTACCTTCACAGGTGTGCTTTGTCAGGGTTCATTAGTGGAAGTTTTTCCCTTATTAATAAAAAAGCAAAGGGTGGCTACTTTGAAGAATCTAAAATATAAGACATGTTTTCAGTTATTTCACACTTTTTTGTTAAGTACATAATTCTATATGTGTTCATTCATAGTTTTGATGCCTTCAGTGAGAATCTACAATGTAAATAGTCATGAAAATAAAAAGGAAACACATTGAATGAGAAGGTGTGTCCAAACTTTTGGCCTGTACTGTATGTGATGTCATTTAAAAAGATATTGCGCCTGTCAGTACAGAAGGAAATATTCTGGAGCCTATTCTGCCGTCAATACTGCCGACGTTGTCTTTGCTGTAATCAGACCAGTATGTATTTATGTTTAATAGAAATGTAATCGAAATGTAATCTGATTATGATTTCGACTCGCAATGATCACAAAAACAGAATAATCGAGAAAAACAATATTTTAGCTCATTCCTTTTCTCTTGTGTTCTGAAAAAACACTGAAAACACTGATTTATTTAACTTTTTCCACTATTTTTCAAGTTAAATAATTGCAACATCTGTCCAGAAGTCAACGAGTAATCGTGTTAAATTATTGCGATTTCAATATTGACCGAAATAATCGTGATTGTATTTTTTTTCCATAATCGAGCAGCCCTAGTGTTTAACATGAAGTATACTGCTGCTTGAGTGCAGTAAATCAATGGGAAACATCCACGTGTACTGACGAGGCTAGCAGCAGCAGTAGCGCCGCGTCAGACGCCTTTCTGGTGCGTGGCGGCCGCGTGGCGTCTTCTATGTCTTCGCAGAAACGCTGCGGCATTGTTTTATTGGCTGTTGAGTAGGGTTGGGTATCGTTTGGTTTTTTTTCGATTCCGGTGCTAAATCGATACTTTTAAAACGGTGCCGGTGCCTGAACCGGTACTTTTCAATAAAGTTCAAAAAAAAGGAAGAAGAAAAAAAATAAGGGTAGTAAACAACAGTCAGTGACTTGTTTATTGCTAAGGCCATGGTCAAAATTAAAGATTTAATAATAATAATGTAATAACTATAACAATAACTTATTTCACCAGTAAATTGCTGTTGAACCCCAGATGGGAAAAGGGTATTTTACAATTACTGTGAATGCACCACGAGGCTACCTGTTTTAAGTGAACGCACCGTCTGTGTTGTTTAATTCCGACGACGGCAGCTGCAAGTGAACGTACCGTCTGTGTTGTTTAATTCCGACGACGGCAGCTGCAAGTGAACGCACCGTCTGTGTTGTTTAATTCCGACCATATAAACATAGTACTACTAGTACTACTAGTACTACTACTGTATATCTATGAATTGCGACAGCAGCTGCTGCGCTGCAGAGCAGACTGTTACATCCCGCTGTTGAAGTCCTCCACAGTGAAATACAGTCACACTTTACACTGTTTAACGTTAGCTGTCAGCATTTTACCGCTGTTTAATCCAGCTGCTAGCTAAAGCTAGGCTAACGTTACATGCTGTCAGGTGTAGTGTAAAGTCAAGCACCGAAATGAGGCACCGAAACTTTCGTTCTTATTCGGTCTCGTTACTACCTTTTACCTCGGCACCGGTTCCCTATTGGCACCGAGTTTCGGTACCCAACCCTACTGTTGAGTGAAGGAAATCTAACAGCCACTTGTATATTTAACCAGCATTCGGCCGGTAGATGCTGCTAACTTTGAACCCTGCTGCCAAACGCAACAAAATATGGGTTTTAATTTGGGATCACTAGGCCTGGGTATCGTCCCGAAAAACAAATGACAACATTACAGGTTTAGTGTGAGTGTGCGCTGTACCTATTGAGAACAAAGTTGGAAGAGAAGAGCATGAAGAAGCTCCATTCGTTGCCCTGGCAGATGTAGCCCAGCCGCGCTATCTCCCAGGCGAGGCGGCCGAGCCCGGCACCCGGAATCAGCACGCTCACCTTAGACACATCACTGACATAATAAAGTGTACAAAATGCACATATCACACGGACAACATGGAGTAAGTCACATCATCAGAGTTATTACAAGGTGTTCTGATCGCATAGCACATGCTTCTATCAATTACAGACCACTTTATGTCTCAGCTAGGGCTGCAAAATATGTAGATCAGTTTTTATATTGTCATCGCGATATCAACCCGGCGCAATAAACACATCGTCAAAGGCTGCGACACAACGCGAGAGACACTCAGAGACGCACACAGACAGACACACACATACACACACACAGACATAGACACTCAGACAGATACAGACACACACAGACACTCAGATACATACACACACAGACACACACACACACAAACAAACAGACATAGACACACAGACAGAGGCAGACACACACACAGACATAGACACACAGACACACACAGAGACACACACACACAGACAAACATACACAGACATAAACACAGACACACACACAGACATAGACAGACAGACAGAGGCAGACACATACACACACAGACATAGACACACAGACATAAACAGACACACACACACAGACATAAACACACACACACACACAGACACACAGACATACACAGACATAGACACACAGACATAAACAGACACACACACACAGACAAAGAGACACAGACATAAACACAGACACACACAGACATAAACACAGACACACACACAGACAAACAAACAGACACACACACACACACACACACAGACACACATAAACAGACACACACAGACAGACAAACACAGACACACAAACACACACACACAAAGATACACAGACAAACACACACAGACATAAACACAGACACACACACACAGAGACAGACATAAACACACACACACAAAGATACACAGACAAACACACACAGACATAAACACAGACACACACACACAGAGACAGACATAAACACACACACACACACACACAGAGACAGGCAGTTACACACAGACAGACATAAACACAGACACACATACAGACATAAACACACATACAGAGACAGGCAGTTACAGACAGACAGACAGATAGACAGACAGACACAGACCATTACCGCGATATTCAACAACGTTGTGGCATATATTTTCCTCACACATCGTGCAGCCCTAGCCTCAGCATGCGAGTGTTTGTGTCTGTGTGCGAGTGTTTGTGTCTGTGTGCGAGTGTTTGTGTCTGTGTGCGAGTGCTCATGTGTGTTTCCTACTATTGGTCACTTGGGAAGAGTCTCTGGATCTCCTGGATGATGGGCTTGTAGCAGGTGTCCCTCTCGGCGCGGCCCGTCTCGCTCCAGTCTCGGGCAAACTGCTTTATGGTGGACTTGAGCTTGTCCATGTCGAACGTAGTGGAGGGACGCACCTTCCGTGGATCCTCCTGGAAAGTTGAAATAGAGACAGAAAACCTTTACCTTCCATTCTATAGGTTCATAATAGAGACAGAAAACCTTTACCTTCCATTCTATAGGTTCATAATAGAGACAGAAAACCTTTACCTTCCATTCTATAGGTTCATCACAGAGACAGAAAACCTTTTCCTTCCATTATATAGGTTCATAATAGACAGAAAACCTTTACCTTCCATTATATAGGTTCATAATAGAGACAGAAAACCTTTACCTTTCATTCTATAGGTTCATAATAGAGACAGAAAACCTTTACCTTCCATTCTATAGGTTCAAAATAGAGACAGAAAACCTTTACCTTCCATTCTATAGGTTCATAATAGAGACAGAAAACCTTTACCTTCCATTCTATAGGTTCATAATAGAGACAGAAAACCTTTACCTTCCATTCTATAGGTTCATAATAGAGACAGAAAACCTTTACCTTTCATTCTATAGGTTCATAATAGAGACAGAAAACCTTTACCTTCCATTATATAGGTTCATAATAGACAGAAAACCTTTACCTTCCATTCTATAGGTTCATCACAGAGACAGAAAACCTTTACCTTCCATTCTATAGGTTCATAACAGAGACAGAAAACCTTTACCTTCCATTCTATAGGTTCATAATAGAGACAGAAAACCTTTACCTTCCATTATATAGGTTCATAATAGACAGAAAACCTTTACCTTCCATTCTATAGGTTCATCACAGAGACAGAAAACCTTTACCTTCCATTCTATAGGTTCATCACAGAGACCGAAAACCTTTTCCTTCCATTCTATAGGTTCATAATAGAGACAGAAAACCTTTACCTTTCATTCTATAGGTTCATAACAGAGACAGAAAACCTTTACCTTCCATTCTATAGGTTCATAATAGAGACAGAAAACCTTTACCTTTCATTCTATAGGTTCATAATAGAGACAGAAAACCTTTACCTTTCATTCTATAGGTTCATAACAGAGACAGAAAACCTTTACCTTCCATTCTATAGGTTCATAATAGAGACAGAAAACCTTTACCTTCCATTCTATAGGTTCATAACAGAGACAGAAAACCTTTACCTTTCATTCTATAGGTTCATAACAGAGACAGAAACCCTTTACCTTTCATTCTATAGGTTCATAACAGAGACAGAAAACCTTTACCTTCCATTCTATAGGTTCATCACAGACAGAAAACCTTTACCTTTCATTCTATAGGTTCATAACAGAGACAGAAAAACCTTTACCTTTCATTCTATAGGTTCATAACAGAGACAGAAAACCTTTACCTTCCATTCTATAGGTTCATCACAGACAGAAAACCTTTACCTTCCATTCTATAGGTTCATAACAGAGACAGAAAACCTTTACCTTCCATTCTATAGGTTCATAATAGAGACAGAAAACCTTTACCTTCCATTATATAGGTTCATAATAGACAGAAAACCTTTACCTTCCATTCTATAGGTTCATCACAGAGACAGAAAACCTTTACCTTCCATTCTATAGGTTCATCACAGAGACAGAAAACCTTTTCCTTCCATTCTATAGGTTCATAATAGAGACAGAAAACCTTTACCTTTCATTCTATAGGTTCATAACAGAGACAGAAAACCTTTACCTTCCATTCTATAGGTTCATAATAGAGACAGAAAACCTTTACCTTTCATTCTATAGGTTCATAATAGAGACAGAAAACCTTTACCTTTCATTCTATAGGTTCATAACAGAGACAGAAAACCTTTACCTTCCATTCTATAGGTTCATAATAGAGACAGAAAACCTTTACCTTCCATTCTATAGGTTCATAACAGAGACAGAAAACCTTTACCTTTCATTCTATAGGTTCATAACAGAGACAGAAAACCTTTACCTTTCATTCTATAGGTTCATAACAGAGACAGAAAACCTTTACCTTCCATTCTATAGGTTCATCACAGACAGAAAACCTTTACCTTTCATTCTATAGGTTCATAACAGAGACAGAAAACCTTTACCTTTCATTCTATAGGTTCATAACAGAGACAGAAAACCTTTACCTTCCATTCTATAGGTTCATCACAGACAGAAAACCTTTACCTTCCATTCTATAGGTTCATCACAGACAGAAAACCTTTACCTTTCATTCTATAGGTTCATAATAGAGACAGAAAACCTGTACCTTTCATTCTATAGGTTCATAACAGAGACAGAAAACCTTTACCTTCCATTCTATAGGTTCATAACAGAGACAGAAAACCTTTACCTTCCATTCTATAGGTTCATAACAGAGACAGAAAACCTTTACCTTCCATTCTATAGGTTCATAATAGAGACAGAAAACCTTTACCTTTCATTCTATAGGTTCATAACAGAGACAGAAAACCTTTACCTTTCATTCTATAGGTTCATAACAGAGACAGAAAACCTTTACCTTTCATTCTATAGGTTCATAATAGAGACAGAAAACCTGTACCTTTCATTCTATAGGTTCATAACAGAGACAGAAAACCTTTACCTTTCATTCTATAGGTTCATCACAGAGACAGAAAACCTTTACCTTCCATTCTATAGGTTCATCACAGAGACAGAAAACCTTTACCTTCCATTCTATAGGTTCATCACAGACAGAAAACCTTTACCTTTCATTCTATAGGTTCATAATAGAGACAGAAAACCTTTACCTTTCATTCTATAGGTTCATAATAGAGACAGAAAACCTGTACCTTTCATTCTATAGGTTCATAACAGAGACAGAAAACCTTTATCTTCCATTCTATAGGTTCATAACAGAGACCGAAAACCTTTACCTTCCATTCTATAGGTTCATCACAGAGACAGAAAACCTTTACCTTTAATTCTATAGGTTCATCACAGAGACAGAAAACCTTTACCTTTCATTCTATAGGTTCATCACAGAGACAGAAAACCTTTACCTTTCATTCTATAGGTTCATCACAGAGATACTAGACTCAGACTATCACACCAACAGGCCGAAGACAAAAGGACAAGAAAACAACCGAAACATAAATCAGCATCCTCCGGTTTAGAACTACAATAACAATGAGATGTTACTGGTCCTGTGGAGACACACACACACAGACACACACACACACACACAAAATCACAAACACACACACAAAATCACAAACACGTGCACGCACACACACACACACACACACAACACGAGCACACACACACAGAGAGAGACACACACACAATCACAAACACACACACACACACAGAGAGAGAGACACACACACAAACATGCGCACACACACAATCACAAACACACACACACACTATCACAAACACGCGCACGCACACACACACACACACAGAATCACAAAAACACACACACGCGCACACACAGAATCACAAACACACACACAGTCTCTCTCTCTCTCTCTCACACACACACATAATCACAAACACAATCTCTCACACACACACCCCCTGCCATTCTACCAGTATAACCAGTTTATACTGGTATATATATATATATATATATATATATATATATATATATATATATATATATATATATATATATATATATATATATATATATATATATATATATATATATATATATACCAGTATAACCAGTTTATACTGGTCTATATATATAGACCAGTATGAACTTCAGGCCACTATGGTGGGCTACAGCGAGAGCTCTGCGTGGAGCCTCCACGGGACCAGGACTCCAGTTTCAGCCTCACCCTCTCGCCGTACTCGATGTTCTCGAACATGTGCAGGCTGTTGTGAACGATGGCCTGCAGGATGTCCTGGTTGTGGTCCGCACACTGGCTGATCCGGGCCAGGTTGGACAGGACGTTTGGCAGCAGGTTCTGGTGGCGCTGCGGGAGGCTCAGGAACTGGCGCTCGGCACGCTTCACCTGCTCCTGGACGTGGACCCTGACAGGGAGACACGAGTCAGAGGAGGTTATTCTGTGTGTCAGGCAGCGCTGGAAGAAGTATTCAGATCCTTTACTGCAGTAAAAGTACTAATACCACACTGCAATAACACTCTGTTGCAGTATAAGTGTGTAAGTATCATCAGGAGAATGTAGTTAGAGTATTAAAAGACTGCAGAAAGAGTAAAAGGATCCAACCAGCTGTGTGTTTAATGGTCTCATCATCTCAGCTGTAGACTTGTAGGCTGTTAGTTTGTCGGCTAGAGACACACACACAGAGACACACAGAGACACACACACAGAGACACACAGAGACACACACACAGAGACACACAGAGACACACACACAGAGACACACAGAGACACACACACAGAGACACACAGAGACACACACAAAGAGACACACAGAGACACACACACAGAGACACACAGAGACACACACACAGAGACACAAAGAGACACACACACACAGAGACACACAGAGACACACACAGAGACACACAGAGACACACACACAGAGACACACAGAGACACACACAGAGACACACAGAGACACACAGAGACACACACACAGAGACACACACACACACAGACACACACACACAGAGACACACAGAGACACACACACAGAGACACACAGAGACACACACACAGAGACACACAGAGACACACACACAGAGACACACAGAGACACACACACAGAGACACACAGAGACACACACACAGAGACACACACACAGACACACACAGAGACACACAGAGACACACAGAGACACACACACAGAGACACACACACAGAGACACACAGAGACACACAGAGACACACAGAGACACACACACAGAGACACACAGAGACACACACACAGAGACACACACACAGAGACACACAGAGACACACACACAGAGACACAAAGAGACACACACACAGAGACACACAGAGACACACACACAGAGACACAAAGAGACACACACAAAGAGACACACAGAGACACACACACACAGAGACACACAGAGACACACACACAGAGACACAAAGAGACACACACACACACACAAAGAGACACACACAAAGAGACACACACAGAGACACACACCAAAAGACACACACACACAAAGACACACACAAAGACACACACACACACACACACACAGAAACACACACACACACACACACACACAGGCACAAACACACACACAGACAGACCGAGACACACACACACACACACACACACACACACACACACACACACACACACACACACACACACACACACACACACACACACACACACACACACACACACACACAGACAGACAGACAGACAGAGACACACACACACACACACACACACACACACACACACACACACACACACACACACACACACACAAAGCCTAACACATATGAACCATAGATATATATATCTATACATACATACTGTGCCAGTTAGCGGTTTTCCCTCCAAAAACTAACGTTATGTTAACGGCAGTTATCTGTCCGTTGGTATTCTGACTTCGTGCTAACGGCATCCTTTATTGACCCAATCTGCCGCTACGTGGCTCGTGCGTCATTTTAAACCTTGTTAACGTACCTGTAAAATCTAAAAGCATCGATTATTCTCCAGAAGTGCTGCCTCTCGAGCCGGGCCTCCTCCTCGGGGCTGTATTTTATTCTCTCTTTGTTAAAAAAGGATCCTCCTTGCGCTCCCTCTCCGGTAGTTTCGGCCATGTCTGAAACAAACTCACAGCCGTCCAATCAAAACGCGACAAACGTCTTCTTCATGGGATTTATTATTTCCAGCAGAACAGGACCATATGAGGCGCGTTGCTGCCCCCAGCAGGCAGATGAGGGAACTGCAGCTAGTTGCTCTGACACAGATGAGCTGCAGAGGTGAAAAGTGTGTACAGTACTTTTCTTTATTTAAAAAATAAAATAATATGGATATTCAGGGAAATTAATTCCCTGCACCACAAAAGAGAGTAGGCCTATGTTTCACACACACACACACACACACACACACACACACACACACACACACACACACACACACACACACACACACACACACACACACACACACACACAGAAACATACACAAAGACAATGATGGTGCGCTTCTACACAGCCATCGTGGAGTCCATCCTCACATCCTCCATCACCATCTGGTAAGCTGCTGCCACTGCCAAGGACAAGGGCAGACTGCAGCCAATCACCTTCCTTTTTACTATACTGTTTAACTTATTTTATTATTTATTTACATTTATTTTATTAGTTATTAATACATACTGTGCGTATATATGTTTATAGTTATATTGTTTATATTCTTTTTTAGAATGTGTGACCTGCACCAACAACACCATGACAAATTCCTTGTGCAATAAAACATACTTTACTTGGCAATGAGGCCCTTTCTGATTCTGACACACACACACACACACACACACACACGTGTGTGTTTCACTTCTTTGTGGGGACCCGTAATTGATATAATGCATTCCCTAGCCCCTTAATCATCACAACTAAATGCCTAACCTTAACCCTTACCCTCACCTTAACCATCACAACTAAATGCCTAACCTTAACCCTCACCCTCACCTTAACCATCACAACTAAATGCCTAACCTTAACCCTTACCCTCACCTTAACCATCACAACTAAATGCCTAACCTTAACCCTCACCCTAACCTTAACCATCACCACTAAATGCCTAACCTTAACCCTTACCCTAACCTTAACCATCACCACTAAATGCCTAACCTTAACCCTTACCCTAACCTTAACCATCACAACTAAATGCCTAACCTTAACCCTCACCCTAAACTTAACCATCACCACTAAATGCCTAACCTTAACCCTTACCCTAACCTTAACCATCACCACTAAATGCCTAACCTTAACCCTTACCCTAACCTTAACCATTACAACTAAATGCCTAACCTTAACCCTTACCCTCACTCTAACCATAACCTAATTCTAACCTTAATCCTAAAACCAAGTCTTAACCCTCAAACAGCCCTTTAACCTTGTGGGGTCCAAAATTTTGGGCCCCACAAGGCTGTACAGACCCCACGAGTATACTGTATTCCCCGGTTTTTGGACCCCACAAATATAGTAAAACAAGCCCATACACACACACACACACACAGACACAAATCTTAATTTAATTACGTTCTATATTTCAACTGTAGCTACACACATTAATTCTGTTATTTAATTGTTGGGCAATGACCTACCAGAAGGTCCTCTGTTTTTTTTTTTACAGATTATGTAATTTCTTAGAGTGTAGGAAAAAAAGTGTTTGGCACTCAAACCTTTCCGGGGGGGAAGAGCCCCCAGTTATAATGCCCCCACCCCCGATGCCCTTGCACAATCAATAAAGCAAGAGACAACAAAACAAAGTTTTTCTGACTCCTTTATATATGAGATGCAACAGTTGTGCTCGAGCAAAACACAAAGTGATGATGCATCAGATGGTTGGGTTGATAATCTTGCCCAAGAAGAGGATTTTCTCCGTGTTGCGTTCAGTGATGAGGACCATGAATGGACGATTGAACTTCAACACGGGGACACGGTGGAAAGACATCAGTGTGATGCCGATGCCCGTGGCGGCCGCAGCGGTGGCTCCGGTCTCGTCCACGTCCAGCGTAGCTTTGTGCACAACCTGCAATGCAACGCAGAGAAAGTGAGATGACAGACGAATGGTATATGTGTGAAATAACATAAAACATATGCTCTGTTTACTTACATCTGAGACTGCCAGTCTTTGCTCCTCTGAAATGCCCCTCAAATTTGCACGGTCACCAAACATGTCTGTCATTCCCATTTCTGTCAGCACATCGTTCAGGTTGTAGGAAGTCTTAATGGAGAACTTTGGAATGTATACATCATGTCTCCTAAAACATTGGGGGAGAAAAAGACAGAAATTCAGTGAATCTGACTAGGGCAGGAGTTTCATTTGGCTACTAGAGCCTTAAATAAACAACATTATGAAAAGGATCCCTATAGAGATGGACCTTTTAGTTAAAGAGTAAGATCCTTTTAGTTTAACATGAAACAGCCCCGACATCACCATCACCAAACTCCACCAGACTCCATGTTAATAATCAGGACTTTTAGCGTGTATAGAGCCAGCATATCTCCACCAGACCTGATTATTTACATGGAGTCTGGTGGAGATATGCTGACTCTATACACGCTAAAAGTCCTGATTATTTACATGGAGTCTGGTGGAGATATGCTGGCTCTATACACGCTAAAAGTCCTGATTATTTACATGGAGTCTGGTGGAGTTTGGTGATGGTGATTTCGGGGCTGTTTCATGTTAAACTAAAAGGATCTTACTCTTTAACTAAAAGGTCTATCTCTGTAGGGATCCATCCCATAATGTTGTCAGACACTTAGAATAATAATCTGAATCTGTCAGCAGCAACAAAGAGAACTTTTAGTGGACTCTAAGTGCTGCTGAACATTTTTACATTAATGTTACATTGCAGCTTGCATTCTAAATACAGGACCATTTTCTAAAGATTGTTGTTCTTAAATTCTACACACTTGGGCTTCATCCACTTCAACCATTTGGTGAGGTGGTTCGGGCAGATCCGGTTCTCCAGCGTTGCCATGACGTCAGGCAGCATCAGCAGCATGGAGTAGGAGCTGTTGAAGGGCAGCTGAAGGACCGCTTGCCTGTAGCACGTGGTTCGTGGTAGGTGTGTAAGCTGCCTCCCCGCATTGGTCGTAACCGGACACAAACAAGAGTAGACAGCGAGACAATTTCCCAGCGGTGCCCTCTCTTCTCTCTTCACGTTTCCCTCACCCCCTATGTTCCCCCCATCCCCCTCTGCCCGTTTCCCCTCCCCATCCCCCTCTGCTGTTCCACCCCCTCATTCCCCCTGCTCCTGATGTTTCCCCCTCTCCCCCCTCCCCCTGCCCTCGTCTTCTCCCCCTTTCATTCCCCCTGCTCCATCTTTTTCCTTCCTTCCCCTCCTTCCCCCTTCTCTCCACCATTCCTACCCCCCTCCTGTGCATCCACTCTTCCCTGCATCCCCTTCCTCCACCCCCTGCTCCTGCTCCCCCTCCATCGCAACATTTCCTCCCTGCTCCACCATTCCATCCCCCCCCTCGATCCCCTGTTCCCCCCCCCCATTCCCCCTCTCTTTCCCCCTCATTCCCTCTTTCCTTTCTTCTCTTTCCCCCCACCTTTCCCCCTCCCTCCCACTGTTCCCATTCCATCCCCCTTGCTCCTGTCCCCTTCCCCCCCACTTCCTTAATCCGTTCCCCCCTTTCCCTCCCATTCCCCTTCCCTCCATCCCCTATCCCGGTTCCCCCTCCTCCATTACCCCCTTTTCCTCCTCTCCCCTGTTCCCACTCCATTCCCCACCTCCCCCTTCTTCCATTCTCCATCCCCCTTATCCCCCCTCCCCCCCCCTGTTTCCCCATCCCTTCCTGTTCCGCCTATCTCCCTCCGCTCCGGCGCTTCTCCTTCCTGTTTGCCCTATTCCCCTGTTCCTTCCATCCCCTCCGTCCCCTTCCATTCCATTTCCATTTCCATTCCATCCACATTCCCCCACCCCTGTTCTCCCCTTACCCCCCGTTCTGTTCCCTTCCTCCTCCCCTGTTCCTCACCCCCTTCCACTCCCCCCCCGTTCTGCCTTCCCCCATTCCCATCCTGTTCCATCATCCTTCCTTTCCATTCCATTCCCCCCATTCCCCTCATTCCCCCCTCTTTCTAACATTCCCCCTCTGTTCATGTCTCCCTCCTTCCATCCTTAATCCGTTCCTTTCCCCTTACTGCCCCTCTGTTTCCTCCACTGTCTCCCCCCCATTCCATCTCCCTCCCAATCCATCCATTCCTATTCCCCCCCTCTATATTCCATTCCATTTCATTCCCTCAATCCCCCCCCACACCCAATCCCTTCCCATTCCTTCCTTCCATTCCATTCCATTCCATTCCACCAAAAAAGTTTCCCCCCTCCTTCCCTTCCATTCCATTCCCCTCCATTTCCTTTCCATTTCTCCCCTCCGTGCTCTGGTGCCGCACTCCATTCCCCCTCCTTCCCCCTCCATTCCATTTGCCTCCCTTCCTCATTCCCCGCTCTGCATTACCCCCCACTTTCCATTCCCCCTGCTCTGTCCCTCCCATTTCTCCCTTCCCCCCCCCCATTCTTTGCCTGCTCTCGTTCCACCCAAATAATAACACACACACACACACACACACACACACACACACACATTAATTAACATTCTGTATTAAGAGAGAAACTCTGAACCTTGGTGTTCTCGTCCACGTTGAAGTCGTCCTGCTTGGTGAGTTTAGGGTCAAACGGAGTCGCCCACTTTCCTGTAAGACAACGAGCAGAAATAAAACACAACATTTGATTTGATACCTACAACCTAAAAGTGTGATCACAAAATGTAAAAATGGCATCATGTTATTTAATCATTTATTTGAGACCGTCCTACCCCGAAAAACGGCCCCATAAGTGATTCTTTCCAGCATCATTTTGACCTATATTTATGTTTCTAGTGGCGGCGCTCTCTAGTGGCCGTAGTAGCTCTGACGAGAGCAAAACAGGAAGTAAGATGAGGATGTATAAGAGCGCCAAATGTCCTGGTAAGGAGGCAGGTTGGGGGGGGGGGGGCAACAATCACCTGGTTCGGTTGAAATAAACCCTTAATTCACCCATTTACATGTGGAGATATGCTGGCTCTATACACGCTAAAAGTCCTGATTATTTACATGGAGTCTGGTGGAGATATGCTGGCTCTATACACACTAAAAGTCCTGATTATTTACATGGAGTCTGGTGGAGTTTGGTCAAACAAACACAGGACTTTCACCCAGGAGACCGGGGTTCATGTCCCGTTCGAAGGATATTAGAAGCACTTTCCCGGTGCTGGCTGAGCGTTACTGAGCAGCCTCCAACTGAGCTTGAAGACGTAGATGTGACGTGAGCTACCTGTCTGAAAGTGTGAAGTCTTCTGGTAGCTGTGCTGAGAGAAATCTCAATAATTCCAAATCTTACAGAGACGGAGAGCGTAGGTATTTGTAAGGAGATAACATAGGCACAGGCTAATTACTGATCACTAACATGCTAGTTAACATAATTAAACCTAAACAGATAATGGAAGTCCACCTGCCTGAGAGCTTCTCCTGTACTATACGGTAATTCCTCTACTGTGTGACAGTAAGTCTCGTGGTTATGACCCAATCGTTAGCCTATTGTTATAAAAGCGTCTGCTACGGAGCCATAACGTGAGGTACAAGGTAATGGAGCCTTTTATACATTGTCGTGTTTCTTTAGAAATAAACAACGGACAAATAGAGTCTTTAAACGCTTCAGATGTAGTTATTCGCTGTCAAAGTGACGTCAAAATGAATGGGAGTCAATGGGATGCTAACGGCGGGTGATGGCTTGATAGCAACAAAATGGCTCCATAGGAGCTACGCTCTGTCGAGGCAGGCTTACCCCCTTGGTTCTGCGTCATGTGGTAACATTCAGGAAGTGAAGTCACGTCTGATTTGAACCATAGACTGTTAATATTTAAGGACAAAGCATCCGGTTTGGCGAAGTGCTGCAAATGCGGAAGTGCCTTAAACCTGCATCCTATCTGAATTCCAGCGGGGAGAGACTCCTTAAACCTGCATTATATCTGACTTCCTGCAGGGGGAGACTCCTTAAACCTGCATTATATCTGAATTCCTGCAGGGGGAGACTCCTTAAACCTGCATTATATCTGAATTCCTGCAGGGGGAGACACCTTAAACCTACATTATATCTGAATTCCTGCAGGGGGAGACTCCTTAAACCTGCATTATATCTGAATTCCTGCAGGGGGAGACACCTTAAACCTGCATTATATCTGAATTCCTGCAGGGGGAGACACCTTAAACCTGCATTATATCTGAATTCCTGCAGGGGGAGACACCTTAAACCTGCATTATATCTGAATTCCTGCAGGGGGAGACTCCTTAAACCTGCATTATATCTGAATTCCTGCAGGGGGAGACACCTTAAACCTGCATTATATCTGAATTCTTGCAGGGGGAGACACCTTAAACCTGCATTATATCTGAATTCCTGCAGGGGGAGACTCCTTAAACCGGCATTATATCTGAATTCCTGCAGGGGGAGACTCCTTAAACCTGCATTATATCTGACTTCCTGCAGGGGGAGACTCCTTAAACCTGCATTATATCTGAATTCCCAACACGTGCGGTTGCAAAAGGAGGTCGGTTTCTGTAGAAGTCTATGAGAAAGTGACCCACTTTTCTCTTGATTTATTACCTCAGTAAAAATTTTCATAATGAGTTTATGGTCTCAATCGCTAGTTTTAAGTCTTCTGCAACACAGAATGATGTTCATGTTTTGACTTATGGTCTCGTTCATTTTAAAATCGGCGATAAAGCCGGGGGTGTTTTAGGGCGTGGCTATGATGTGAGTGACAGTTCGCGGCCTGTCTTATATGTAATATAACTACGGGACAAAGAGATATTTAAAACCTAGCGAAGCTAAATCTTACCGCGAATTATGTAGGCTAGCTTCCAGCAGCAGTTGCATCCAGATTGCCAGAGAAAGTGTGTAACGGAACGTAGAGTGTAAGCAGCGTTGCCAACTCTCAGCTAACGTCAAAGTCAGATACCGCCCAACAGTCTATGGCTCCTCCCTCTCCCTCTCTCCTCCCTCTCGTCTAAAATCGTCACATCTGCAACCAGGATGGCTGCGCCCGTAATGGCAAACTCAACGACTCACAAACAAATGGGTGATGTCACACATGCTTTGTCTATTAATATTTACAGTCAATGATTTGAACCCAAAACCTCCATCTTTTTTATCAACTTAACTAAGTAGTATTGGTGCCTAAACCTAACCAAACTTGGACAGTTTCACAACTTTAACGACGTGTTTAAAACCGGGATTGCTCCTGGGCCGCCAGATATTCTGCCAGATGTCCATCCCCTTCCACTTTCTTGGTGATGGCGTTCTAACCTCTGGTGGATTTGTGAGGACTATGGTTAACTGCTCCTCAGATCTCTGCAGGGTAAATCCAGACAGCTAGCTAGACTATCTGTCCAATCTGAGTTTTCTGTTGCACGACTAAAACTACTTTTGAACATACACATGTTCCACCAAAACCAGTTCCTTCCTGAGACTATTTAGCAGAGGCACCGTGGCTCCGTCCGGAGCTTAGCCCCACCCAAGACGATTGTAATTAGTTTAAAGAAATGTCAATATTTTATTTTGCAGAGTCCCTGTTGCTGGCTTCACCAGGAAGTGAAGTAACGTCTGATTTGAACCCAAACCACCATCTTTTTCTAAACTTAACTACATAGCTTTAGGTCTCCTATCTTGCAGGCGGCGCAGCGCAGAGCCCGACCCAAGAGTCTTTGCTAGTTGAAGACCGACGCAGTTGTTAGTTTCCCGTCCAGCGCCCACGTCGTTTAAAAGCAAATGCACCTGCACCCATCTGTGGCCCATGGGAGTGCTGGTCTTACAGGGGGGTGTGTTCAGGTGCATTCTGGGTGTGCTGGTCTTACAGGGAGGTGTGTTCAGGTGCATTCTGGGCGTATTGCTATCTTGAGGCAGCGGGAAGTGATCGCGCCATTGATCAACAAAGACCTGGTCTAAAGTCAATAAGGCAGCATTTCGTTGTTATTTTAACTCGTGCACAGCGCGCACACACTATGCTTGTTACACACACAGGGACACACAGCAGCACACACACACACACACACAGGGACACACAGCAGCACACACACACACACACACAGGGACACACAGCAGCACACACAAATGCAGAAGATTACAAATAAAAATATTACGGTGCAAATCCTCCATCATAACAGCAATGCATTCTGGGTGTGCTGGTCTTACAGGGAGGTGTGTTCAGGTGCATTCTGGGCGTATTGCTATCTTGAGGCAGCGGGAAGTGATCGCGCCATTGACCAACAAAGACCTGGTCTAAAGTCAATAAGGCAGCATTTCGTTGTTATTTTAACTCGTGCACAGCGCGCACACACTATGCTTGTTACACACACAGGGACACACAGCAGCACACACACAGACACACACAGCAGCACACACACACACACACACACACACACAGGGACACACAGCAGCACACACACATGCAGAAGATTACAAATAAAAATATTACGGTGCAAATCCTCCATCATAACAGCAATGCTCCAAGGTCCAAACGCGCCTGGCTTTTAAAGGGAATGGGAGATGATCTCTGATTGGTTGATTGCATGTTACGCCCAAAACACACCTCTGATTAATGAAGACACTAAGGACAACCCTGTAGAACCAGGCGCCCGGCACATGCACCCTTTTTACCACTGTCCTAAACACACCTGCACCAGGCGCTTCACGCCATGCTCTTACATCATTAAAATAGGACCCTGAATGTCTCTTACATCATTAAAATAGGGCCCTGAATGTCTCTTACATCGTTAAAATAGGGTCCTGAATGTCTCTTACATCGTTAAAATAGGGCCCTGAATGTCTCTTACATCGTTAAAATAGGGTCCTGAATGTCTCTTACGTCGTTAAAATAGGGCCCTGAATGTCTCTTACATCGTTAAAATAGGGCCCTGAATGTCTCTTACGTCGTTAAAATAGGGCCCTTGGTGTCTAAATCTAACCAAACTGGGACCGTTTCACAACTTTAACGACGTGTTTAAAATGGCGACCGTTACCTTCTCTGGTTTAGATGTGAAGACGAATTTCCTGCCACCACTAGGGGGCGCTGATTTATCAAACGCTCCTGTGGGTCGTATAAGAGGGGAGGACCAAATGACCGATATAGGCTGGGTCTCAAACCGCCTACTTGCACACTTTAAACAGTTAGTTTTAAGTATATAGTGTAAAAAGTCAGTGCACTTACAGTACCAGGATGACCCCCTAAAAACGCTGAAAAAGTTCAGTGCGGAACGATGGACGCTACTCGCACTAAACCATCTTCACTACAAAGTGTAAGGGGAGGGATGCCGGCAAGTTGAATCCAGGCTACTTTATGCAAATGAGAAGGGGTTCGGCTCGGCTCGCCGCCTCTCAAAATCTGACGAAAATCTTTAAAATTGACCTTTGTCGATCAAAATAACGAACTGTACGGCCTATTTCTCGCTAAAAAGTTTTTCAGAAACACTATGTTTCTGAAAAACAGTTTCGTTGAACTATTTTTGTAAAATACGAGATGGTATTATGGTCGGTTTTGGGAGTTTGGGAGCAGCCAGACCCACGTGACGCGTTCGTCCAATCAGCTGCCATGTGTTGCGTTCGTCACGCTCATCCCCCTCGATCATTTCTGTTAAGTGTTTTAACATAAGTGTTCCTTCTGGGACAATACTAACCATCGCAAGTGGGCACTACGGCAGTAAGCGGTCAGTGCACGTTAGCAGTGTACTGTGACGGCAGTATGCAGAATGAGACACAGCCCAAGTCGTATGGTTTTGGAGGACCGATGATTGATGATTTACCTTTGTAGTAGATGTAGCTGATGAGATACATGACTGTGCTTTCATCCAGGCTTTCCACCAGCTTGTCAATCTTCCCGTTGGTCTTCTCCTCCACGTACTTATTGATGGTATCAGCACTTTCTGTGGCTTTGGTGAAGTCCACATTGAACCCATCTGCGAGGTACGACTGCTTCAGAGTCTGCAGGAACTCCGGCTTCGGCTTGAAGCGGTTGTCCACGAACACGGCGGTTCCTTCGCTGGCGTCCTCCTGAGATGTGTTGTTGGCCCTCTGGAGGAACCTCTGGAAGGCCTGGTCAACATCTGTCTGCGTCAGGAGGGAGCTGTTGAAGCCCAGACCATTGAAAAGCTGACGGTGAGTCTCCCCCTGCGCTCCCACGGACAACGCAGCCAAGGCGGCCGACACACTAGCCGGGGAGAAGAAGATATTCTTTCCCTGAGAGTCAGCATGAGCTGCTAACTGCCTGTAGAGTCGGAAGGAAAACTCTTGGTTTGCTTCGTTCACCAGGGAGACGCTGTTGGCGCTGCCGTCCGCTACGGTGTCTTGGCCGGCCTTGTCGTTGCCGTGACCCAAATGATCGGGATGGTGATGGCCTCTGCCCACGCAGATCACCGCTGATAGGACCCAGAGACCCACGGCTGCACGCATCGTCATTGTGAACTAAGACAAAAGTTCAAAAGTTCAGCTTCATTGTTTGTTCGTGTTACACAATGTTTGCTGTTGCTCAAAATTGTCATTTGTTCTGAAGGCCATGCACAAATCAAATCAGGGTTTAGTTACATGTGAATTTGAAATTACACCCACAAAGAAAGCAAATCAGATGACCGAGTGTTAAACTCCAAATAAAATAAATTCATCTCCTCCTGTTGTCAAATTTGACAAAAACTTTCTATATCAGAACTATGACAAAAAAAAAACGTTGAAAAAAGTGACAAATGATGGAAAAATCTACAAAAACTTATTTTTGTATCGCTGAAAAAAATGATCAAACAAACCATCAAAAACAAAGGCCAAAGGTGACAAAAAATTGCCAAAAAATGACAAAAGCATTGGAATAAATTCGACAAAAAAGTTGAGAAAAGTGTCGAAAAAGAACAACAAAATGTTGAAATTTCGACACAGAAAATCACTAAGTTGCAGTCGACGGGAAGACGACACAAGGCCTTAAATGTGTTCTTTTTCCTTTGATTGAATAAAAGTTTAAGTTTTCATTTATGTAGGAAAGCACTTAAAAACAAAAATAATGTTGCACGAAAGTACTTCACAAAGACAGAAACATACTGTGTATATATATATATATATATATATACAGAAGAAAAAAAACTAACTAAAAGCCCAAAAATAAAAGTGGGTCTTAAAGGGTCTTTTATTTTCCCCATGCATTTAAACTGGTCGAGTATTGAGCGACATTGCTGTAACATGAAGCCGTGAACCAGGCTGTAGTGTAACCCTACAGGACAAATGTTCAGCATCAGTTAGCATCCACTAAAAGTTCTGTTGTTGCTGCTGACAGACTCAGATAATTATTCCAAGTGTCTGACAACATTATGGGATGGATCCCTACAGAAATAGACCTTTTAGTTAAAGAGTAAGATCCTTTTAGTTTAACATGAAACAGCCCCTAAATCACCATCACCAAACTCCACCAGACTCCATGTAAATAATCAGGACTTTTATCATCGTAAAACACACTTCATTCAAAGTGGACAGAAACTAAATAAAACTATTAAAAGCCATCTTGGTTCATCTTTCCACTGTTCCAATAATCAACACTCTGGTTTGGTCGAAATAAACCCTTAATTCATGCATTTACATGTGGAGATATGCTGGCTCTATACACGCTAAAAGTCTGGATTATTTACATGGAGTCTGGTGGAGATATGCTGGCTCTATACACACTAAAAGTCCTGATTATTTACATGGAGTCTGGTGGAAATATGCTGGCTCTATACATGCTAAAAGTCCTGATTATTTACATGGAGTCTGGTGGAGATATGCTTGCTCTATACACGCTAAAAGTCCTGATTATTTACATGGAGTCTGGTGGGTTTGGTGATTGAAGCAAATTATTTTGACTGAGTGAAAGTCATATTTTATGTTAGGCTACTGAGAAAAATGTAAAGCTTACAGGGGCTTTGAACCTCCAAAAACAAATTTACTTTCAGTGCGCACATTTACATATCAAACATAGTTTTTTCATTTGAACTGTATTTAACTGTTGGCAGAGTATTTAAACTTGTACATGAAACACATAAAAACAACCCATCTTTCTAACAGCTTACCTTCTCCTGGTTGAAGCGCAGACAGAGAAGCACTGACTGGACAAAGAGAGATGTACCTTTTTATCAGATAAATCAGAGAAACTGCACTTTGGCATTGTTTATTCTCTGTCTCAAACTCTTATTTGCCCGGCCCCTGCATTTGTTCTATGTAATGATTACTGTCTAACCGTTGAGTCAAACTGGGGCTGCAGTTGATACACGCAAGAGCCAAGCTGCCACTGTTTGCTTCAGCAGCATGTGCACAAACATGTGAGTGATGATTACTGTCTGCAGTATTGTACAGTAGAAACCACTTTAAAGGGTAACTTTGGTATCTTTACACCTGCACCCTATTTCCCCTGTTTTTCTGTCTAAGTGAATGTGTAAGATTTAGTTTTTTTAACATGAAACAGCCCAGAAACAATTATCAAACTCCACCAGACTCCATGTAAATAATCAGGACTTTTAGCGTGTATAGAGCCAGCATATCTCCACATGTAAATGGGTGAATTAAGGGTTAATTTCAACCAAACCAGAGTGGTGATTGTTGGAACAGTGGAAAGATGAACCAAGACGGCTTTTGATAGTTTTATTTAGTTTCTGTCCACTTTGAATGAGGTGTGTTTTACGATGATAAAAGTCCTGATTATTTACATGGAGTCTGGTGGAAATATGCTGGCTCTATACACACTAAAAGTACTGATTATTTACATGGAGTCTGGTGCAGTTTGGTGATGGTGATTTCGGGGTTGTTTCATGTTAAAGAAAATGTATCTTACTATTTAACATAAAGGTCTATCTCTGCTCCGACAGCGTTTGGCTTTTTTTTTAACCTACATTATTCTATATCTTTATTATTCTTCTGTATCCTTTTTTCAACACAGAAACGTCATTCAAACAAAACCTTCAGCATGATTAGGAATTGCCCGCTTTTTTTTTTTATAACTTTCTGATTTATCCACATCCTACTACAACACAAGTTGCAGACTGTGTACAATGCAACTTTAAAGGACAATTCCGGCGCAAAAATGAACCTAGGGGGTTAATAACATATGTGTACGGAGTTGACCGTTCTCTGGGATCTGTTTTCATGCTAATCAAATGCGTCTCTAGCTTGAAACAAGCTAACGCAAACTGCTGATTAGCTTAATGCTAGTGTTTTTGTGGCAGAGGGTAGATCGCTATTTCTACCCCACTAACAAAGCTCAAAATAGCACCACACTTCAACTCATTGAGAACTTTGTAAGTGCACAGACAGTTTATTACAAAGATAGATTATAAAGACAGTACCGTTCACGTTTACATGCAGACACCATCTTGGGAAAACAGTCATGACCAGTCGAACCACGAACCATGATTTGTGCTTGTTGCTATGTTCCATGTGTTCTGTGAGTACCTGTCTGTCATGTGTCTTTGTCTCCGCCCATCCCCTTATATGGTCTGCACTTCCTGTCTTGTTAGTTTCCCTCCAGTTCTGCTCTCACCTGTTGCTCGTTACTGTCTTGTCCAATCCTCTGTCTTTCTGTTGATTGGTCTGTGTATTTCTACACCCCCTCTGTTCCTTTGTCTCTTGTCGGTTCGTCTCTCTCTGTTTGTTCCTGTGAGAGTCCTGTTTGTTTGTACTGTAGTTGTGAGTTTGTAAGTTGTAGAGTCAAAATAAGGTGTGTTTTGTTCTGCACATCTGCCTGAAAGAGTCTTGCATTTGGGTCCTCCTGCTGAAACCGTATGTTACTGGTCACTGGTTGCACGGCGTTCGTCCCACGAGATGGGAGAAGTCATGGCAACCTTTAACTAAAGTTGGTAACACAGAGCTAATTAATAACTTTTACTACTTCAACTACTTCTTCCACATTTAACCCTTGTGTGGTGTTCATATTGTTGTTACACGGCCAATATTCCCGGGTCTGGTGGACCCACCACATTATTAGGCTTTTAAATCAATACAGCCATAACAGTTTATGTAAAAATACTTAACAGCTTTAGCTCAATTAACAATGATATATACATCATTTATGGTTTGTATTTGCCATTTACCCCTGTGAGATCACATTTATGATCATATGATAATTTTTTTGTGAGAAAATAAGGAAATTCAATATAAAAAAGGTAAAAAAAAATAGAAACAAGACTTTTTGATCATTATTGGTGCTTATTTCTTAGAACTTAATCAGAACAAGTGAAAAGGCTTGAAATGTAATAGTTTTGTAACTGTGCAGGAATAGCAGGTGCAGAAAAACAACATAGTTTCATAGCACCTACAATTAAATACACTCAGGTCCAGTGGACCCGAACACCTCATATGTAATAGTTATGTGTAGGGAGGGGGGGGGGGTGTACCGTGTGCACTCATTGAAAATAAGTTATGTTCTCCACAGAAAGTGAGCCAAGGCCAATGAATTTGGGTTAGAAGAAATAAATAGCAACATTTTTCATTTAGCAAACATTGAAAACTAGTCCCACAGACCTGAACACCACACAAGGGTTAAGCAATTTCCAGTTTAGAGTCATCTTTTTCCTAAATGTAATATTGCCCAGCTTTAACATTTGTATTATTTAACTTGTCAGTGACATTCATACCAAATTAATCCATTCAACTATTCCTACTAATTCAACAACTTTTTACACATTCAAGCCAGCAATCCAGTGTAGTGTCAGCCTTTGAACATACTGTACAGCATTCACACTGTAGTTCATTTTCTCTATAAGGATTTCGATTATTAGCCACAATGTCTAAACCATCCAAGGTAGACTGACCCCGAGCTGTGAAGTTGTGAAACAAAGTTTCTGCTCCTGTAGAAGACAGAAGTTCGTATGAAATCAACTGTTTCCAGTTTCCAAAATGTGAGGATTTTTCTGCATTAAGTACTTTTATACTATAATATACTCTATACATTTTCTTGATGATACTTCCAGACTTTTACTGAAGTAACATTTTCAATGCAGGACTTGAACTTTTACAGTGTGGAAGTAGTACTTTTACTTTTACCCAGAACCAGAGCGGTTCAAAAAGTGGGCGGTCACTGTTGAGCTCTATTGTATTTTTAAAATCTTCTCTGTTATAAATGAATAGCAAATGCAGATGGAAGTTGATCATATTTCATCCCTATATTATTTTACCTTCAAAGATTATTATATAAAAACTGTTTACACTCTCAATAAAGCAGTAGAGACAGAATAAGTTTTTCGGACTGCTTTATATGAGATGCAACAACTGTGCTCGAGCAAAACACAAAGTCATGATCCATCAGATGGTTGGGTTGATAATCTTGCCCAAGAAGAGGATTTTCTCAGTGTTGCGTTCAATGATGAGGACAATGAACGGACGATTGAACTTCAACACGGGGACAGGGGCCTCGAAGCCAGAATAGAACGCAATGCCGATGCCTGTGGCGTCCGCAGCGGTGGCTCCGGTCTCGTCCACGTCCAGCGTAGCTTTGTGCACAACCTGCGGTGCAACGCAGAGTAAGTGAGACAACAGATGAAGGAAATGTGAAATAATAAAACATGTGCTCTGTTTACTTACTTCTGAGACTGCCAGTCTTTGCTCCTCTGAAATGCCTCTCAAATTTGCACGGTCACCAAACATGTCTGTCATTCCCATTTCTGTCAGCACATCGTTCAGGTTGTAGGAAGTCTTGATGGAGAACTTTGGAATATATACATCATATGTCCAAAAACTTTGGAGGGGGAGGGAGGGAGAGAGAGACAGACAGAGAGACAGAGAGAGAGACAAATATTCAGTGACATCTGACAAGAGCAGGAGTTTCATTTGGCTAGTTGAGGGCCTTAAATAATAATAATGTGCTATTTGAATCACTGACAGACTCAGATTATTATTCTAAGTGTCTGACAACATTATGGGATGGATCCCTACAGAGATAGACCTTTTAGTTAAAGAGGAAGATCCTTTTAGTTTAACATGAAACAGATCTTACTCTTACAAAAAGGTCTCTCTGTAGGGATCCTTTCCTCTTGGGCACCTTTCTTGATACTCAAGTAGAAGATTAAAGCAGATTCACAACAAAGACCACGCAATTACAAAGCAATGAACAACTACAGACAAATACTATTAAATTAAACTCAGTTTGCTTTTCTTTCCAAAACGGGACATGAACGTCGGTCTGCTGGGTCAAAGTCCTTTTAACCTCAAAAATCTGTAAACAGATCTTACATTACTACATTAGATTATTACAGACTGACCAGATCTCATCCCACAGGACCTTCTTACCTTTATAGTAGATGTAGCTGATGAGATACATGACTGTGCTTGGATCCAGGCTTTCCAACAGCTTGTCAATCTTCCCGTTGGTCTTCTCCTCCACGTACTTATTGATGGTATCAGCGCTTTCTGCGGCTTTGGTGAAGTCCACATTGAACCCATCTGTGAAGTATGACTGCTTCAGGGTCTGCAGGAACTCCGGCTTCGGCTTGAAGCGGTTGTCCACGAACACAGCGGTCCCTTCGCTGGCATCATGTGTTGTTGGCCCTCTGGAGGAACCTCTGGAGGAACCTCTGGATTCACATGGTTCACATGGTTCACATCTGTCTGCGTCAGGAGGGAGCTGTTGAAGCCCAGACCACTGAAAAGCTGACGGTGAGTCTCGCCCTGCGCTCCCACGGACAACGCTGCCAAGGCAGCCGACACACTAGCCGGGGAGAAGAAGATATTCTTTCCCTGTGAGTCAGCATGAGCTGCTAACCGCCTGTAGAGTCGGAAGGAAAACTCTTGGTTTGCTTCGTTCACCAGGGAGACGCTGTTGGCGCTGCCGTCCGCTACGGTGTCTTGGCCGGCCTTGTCGTTGCCGTGACCCAAATGATCAGGATGGTGATGGCCTCTGCCCACGCAGATCACCGCTGATAGGACCCAGAGACCTACGGCTGCACGCAGCGTCATTGTGAACTAAGACAAAAGTTTAGCGTCATGGTTTGTTTTAATGAGTAAACTGATTTTGTACTGGAGGTATTTTCTGAAGGGTTAGTGTAATGTGAATCTGATGAGTATGTGGGTTGTTTAGTTACTCAAAGAAATCTGATTAAAAGGGTGGTATTTTTCAAGCTGGACCCCATTTACCTATTCCTTTGTGTCTAACTGATGTGAGAAAAAAAAACTCTTTGAAACTGGTCCAGTATTGAGTGAGAACGCTGTAACCAGCAACTGTGAACCGGGCTGTAATGTAACCCTACAGGACCAATGTTCAGCATCAGTCAGCATCCACTAAAAGTTCTGTTGTTGCTGCTGACAGACTCAGATTATTATTCCAAGTGTCTGACAACATTATGGGATGGATCCCTACAGGATAGACCTTTTAGTTAAAGGCCCCGTTTACACGAAGGGAAGACGCAGATATTTTCCTGCGGTTTGGCCTCTCATTTACACGAAAACCCGTTTAAAAATATATATATACATTATTTGAATAATAAAGCTTTTTAAAAAGAAAAATCAACTCCACCTGAAGCGAAATAAAAGCACACAGCCAGTATAGTTTCCCGACAGCGCCCCCTGGTGTTCAATAGACAGAAACTCAAGCTGAGGGATGCAAGGGACTGTTTTTTCAAGGGGGGTAAGCTTCGCTTCAGAACTCGAACCTCCTATGGCGTCATTTTGATGCTACCAAGCCATCACCTCCCGTTAGCATCCCATTGAGATCTCTATCTCTAACGTATCCGTCAACGAACTAACATCAAAACTAACTATCAAAAGCGTCTTTGTTCCCTTGTCAAACTGCAAAAGACTGAGATTTAATCACATGAGCATAATAAGTTTAAATTAGACGAAAGAAGATACAAAAAAGTATATCTTCCCCCGCTGTTAAAAGGTAATATAGTAACTTTTACTCTGAGTACATTTTTAAGGAGCTACTTTTTACTTTTACTCGAGTAGATTTTTTTTTACCAGTAATTTTACTTTAAGTGACTATATGTGACTTTGATATGTTTCTGAAACTGTATAATTTTTCATCTGATGATCATAACAGCCTGTTCTCATGAACCATTCGTTCAAAAAGCTACGGAAAGTTAAGCACCGTAATTCGTAAGCATTCCACATTTTCTTTTTGCTGTATTCACCACATTGACGGCCGCTGTATAGGAACGCTTGGGGGGGACATCAACATACACTTTCAAGCCAGGGTGTAGAGTTCACTTGCCGGGGAAAACTAAAGCCTTTCAATGTGTGTTGCTTGGGAGTGTTTTAAAGCAAACCACAATCGATGCCTAAATTTAACTTTCGTTGCTGGCAAAATGCATCATTCTTGGTCCATATTAAGTGTTTATCTTTCTCCATTCATTGTACTTATGCGCTGACAGGCTACATGCTGCAGGCCTGCAGGGATCGGGACAAGCAACGTCAGTGCCAATCAGAGCGAACTACTTGTAGAAGGACTGCTAAGGGTAATGATCAATTTCTTACTTAGCATCTGTACATTACAATGATAACTCAGTGTGGCATTAACTGATGTGATTAACCGTATTGACCCAGACATAAGACGACCCCCGACTTTATGAGGAGCAAATCTTTTTTTAATAAAGAAAATACTTGTTTTTCTTATCACATATTCACACAGCCTCCGGTCCATTTCACAGATGACGCTGGTTTGGGGACAACGGTGTGCTTCTTTTTGACTGTTGGCGTTTTTGACAGAGAGAGTTGGAATAATTTTGAAAACGTTTTTAATATTTTGGAGACAAAAAAAGTTCAAATTTTTGAGTAGCAAACGTTAAGTTTTTCAGACGGGTTTTTTAGGCTCTCCATCTCCGTACATCACATCCTGTGACTCCATATTTTCCGGCTGATTGACGACTCTGCGTTCATCACCATCATCTTAAATAGGGAACGACCAACACTGTTTTTTTCACAGGATAGCTACAGTATCTCACAAAAGTGAGTACACCCCTCACATTTTAGTAAATATTTCATTATATCTTTTAATGGGACAACACTGAAGAAATTTAACTTTGCTCCAATGTAAAGTAGTAAGTGTACAGCTTGTATAACAGTGTAAATGTGCTGTCCCCTCAAAATAACTCAACACACAGCCATTAATGTCTAAACCACTGGCAACTAAAGTCACTACACCCCTATGTTAGATTCCCATAGAGGCAGGCAGACTTTTATTTTGAAAGGCCAATTATTTCATGGATCCAGGATACTATGCATCCTGATAAAGTTCCTTTGGCCTTTGGAATTAAAATAGCCCCCCCACATCATCATATACCCTTCACCATACCCCCACATCAACACATACCCTTCACCATACCCCCCCATCTTCACATACCCTTCACCCTACCCCCACATCATCACATACCCTTCACCAAACCCCCCACATCTTCACATACCCTTCACCATACCCCCCATCATCACATACCCTTCACCATAACCCCCACATCATCACATACCCTTCACCATACCCCCACATCATCACATACCCCTCACCATACCCCCACATCATCACATACCCTTCACCATACCCCCACATCATCACATACCCCTCACCATACCCCCACATCATCATATACCCTTCACCATACCTACATATTGGCATGGTTTTATGTCAGTTAGCCTAATAGCTGGTTTGATTTGCATTGAGAGATGATCTTATGGAAAGTACCCCAAGCCAATCTCTAGGTATGGTAAAGGGTATGATTTTTGAGGGGACAGCACATTTACACTCTTATACAAGCTTTACACTTAATACTTTTCATTTGAGCAAAGTGTCATTTCTTCAGTGTTGTCCCATTAAAAGATATAATGAAATATTTACTAAAATGTGAGGGGTGTACTCACTTTTGTGAGATACTGTAATTAATAGTTACTTCTGGCTGTTACAACTACACTACCCACAATCCTGAGCGTTAACAGCAGCCTCTCTGATTGGTTGAGCTCGTTGTTACCATGGAAATATTTACTGAACCTGGGAAAGCTGCTACCACTCAAGTCTCTGAGCGTTTTTTTACAGGGTTGTTCTTTTGTCTTTTTTGCCGTTTTCTAAATGTGTTTTCGCCCCGAATCAAATGCCTTATGGTCATGATTTATCTCGTAGCTGATTGGCTTGGTTCCAGGCTTAAGAGTCTTTATATCAGCATTTAATGAAACGTCCACGGAGATATTGAATGGTGAAAATCAACTCCAGGGCCAAAGCCGTTCAAAAAGTGGGCGGTCACTGTTGAGCTCTATTGTGTTTTTTAAAAGCTAATCTTTGGTATGAATGAATACCAAATGCTTATGGCTGTTTATAAAATGTCATGCCTTCATTATTTTGCGTTCATATCAATCAATAAAGCAAGACTGAGTATGCAAAAACACAACAAAAGTTTTTCTGACTCCTGAGATGCAACAGCTGTGCTCGAGCTGACACGAAGTGATGATCCATCAGGTGGTTGGGTTGATAATTTTGCCCAAGAAGAGGATTTTCTCCGTGTTGCGTTTAATAACTTTTACTACTTTATCTACTTCTTACTCCTCATTTCCACCAGATGCGTGACGGCTGTGGACCGGCTCCGCTGCGTGTCTGCTGCGTGCTCTGCTGTCCATCAATACCATAGACAGTATATATAATGGACCAATAGACCCCGTTGCTCTGGACGGAGACCAGTGAAGGATATTAGAAGTCACCTTTCCGGTGATCTCTTGCTTTACTGCGCAGCCTCCAACTGAGAGAGACAACGTAGATGTGACGTGAGCAACCTGTCTGAAAGTGTGAAGTCTTCTGGTAGCTGTGCCGAGAGAAATCTCAATCATTCCCAATCTTACAGAGACGGAGAGCGTAGGTATATGTAAGGAGATAACATAGGCACAGGCTAATTACTGATCACTAACATGCTAGTTAACATTAGTAATTCAACTTAAACAGCTAATGGAAGTCCAAACTGCCTGTGAGCTTCTCCTGTACTATACGGTAATTCCTCTACTGTGTGACAGTAAGTCTCGTGGTTATGACCCAATCGTTAGCCTATTTTTATAAAAGCGTCTGCTACGGAGCCATAACGTGAGGTACAAGGTAATGGAGCCTTTTATACATTGTCGTGTTTCTTTAGAACTAAACAACGGACAAATAGAGTCTTTAAACACTTCAGATGTAAAGTTATTCGCTGTCAAAGTGACGTCAAAATAAATGGGAGTCAATGGGATGCTAACGGGAGGTGATGGCTTGGTAGCAACAAAATGGCGCCATAGGAGGTTCGAGTTCTGAAGTGAAGCTTACCCCCCTTGGTCAATAACCACCAGGTCCGTGTTTGTCGCGGCACGGCTGCGGACATGACTGACAGCTGTAGTCACGAGGACCCAACGAGATCTCACGAGGACCCAACGAGATCTCACAAGGACCCAACGAGATCTCACGAGGACCCAACGAGATCTCGCGAAATCACGTAGAATAGAACAACCAAACCACCACCAGTTAGTTTCCATCCAGAGGAGTAGAGGGGGAACAGCTGTGCCATGTTTTCAAGGTGTAGTAGCAGGGAAATATGATCAGCCGTGAGCACGGTGTATTTTATTTTGAAAATTAACCGGATATTTATTTTGTTTTTGTGCTCGACTTCCTGTCCCACACTATCTCGCCGGAGCTGTGCCGGAGTCGGAACGCAGCCGTTATGCAACCGGTGGAAATACACACACTGACTTTAATGGAAACCTAATGACTCCACCGCCATTTCGGAGCCGTTCCGCATCTGGTGGAAATCCCCGGTTACACATTCACGTGATTTCCAGCTTTTTCTAAAAAGATATCTTTCAAACATTATTTAAACTTTAACTTTAAACAAATCAGATCATCAATGACAATTACTTCTGCTAAAATGTTTCTACATTCAATGATATTTTCACACATAGATTACTGCATCACAACCTGGTTACTTACTGGAAATACAATTTTAAAACCCATAGAAATATTTGATCAAAAACCTCTGTCATTCCATCAATGTAATATTTTGGAAAAATACAATATGCTTAATTTTGAAAATTTTAAAAACTGTTGTTTAATTCATAAAGTTTTCATGGACTTGCTCCACCTTTGCTTTCTAGATACATCAAACTAAGGTCTGACAGAGGTCATTGTACCAGAGCTTCATTTAGAGGAGATATAGAGATCCCGCATAGAAAAACTACCTTTGGACAAACTGTTCTGTCTATCAGAGGAGGTCATTTTTGGAACAGAATCCCATCAAACATAAGAGAATGTCCAACTTACTGCACATTTAAAAAGCACTTTTAACAATTTCTTAAAAGTTCCCAGTTATGTCATCATTTTGAGTAATTTTATTGATGTAATGTAATCTGTCTGAATGCGTGCTAATGTGTTCCTTGTTTGATATTGTATATTGAAATATTTTTCTGTTTTGCATTATCTTGTATGTTGTTGTTTTCCTGCCTCGGGACTACAGGTGGAAATTAGCATTTATGCTATAACCTGGCTCATTTACAGTCTGTACAGAAATGTGAGATTGTTCATTAATGTGCACTGTCCCGAATAAATAAATAAATTTGTATTATTTAACTTCTCTGTGACATTCATACCAAATTAACCCATTCTCACTTTTTCAACTATTCCTTCTACTTCAACTACTTCTTACACATTCAAGCCAGCAATCCAGGGTTGAACGTACAGCATTCACACTGTCCCGTCAACTTTAAAAATCCAATTCATTTTCTCTATAAGGATTTTGATTATTAGCTACAATGTCTAAACCATCCAAGGTAGACTGACCCCAAGCTGTGAGGTTGTGAAGCAAAGTTTCTGCTCCTGTAGAAGACACAAGTCCGTATGAAATCAACAATTTGAGGATTTTTCTGGATGAAGTACTTTTACTTTTAAACTTTAAGTACATGTTCCTGATGATACTTAAATACTTTTACTGAAGTAACATTTTCAATGCAGGACTTGTACTTTTTACTTAAGTATAGGATTTTAATACCCAGAATGAGAGCGGTTCAAAAAGTGTTGAGCTCTATTGTATTTGTCTAAAGCTGATCTCTGTTATAAATAAATACCAAATGCTTATGGAAGTTGATCATATTTTATCCCTACATTATATTACCTTCAAAGATCATTATATAAAAACTGTTTAAACTCTCAATAAAGCAAGAGACAACAAAACTAAAGTTTTTCGGATATGAGATGCAACAGCTGTGCTCGAGTTGACACAAAGTGATGATGCATCAGATGGTTGGGTTGACAATCTTCCCCAAGAAGAGGATTTTGTCCGTGTTACGTTCAGTGATGAGGACCATGAACGGACGATTGAACTTCAACACAGGGACAGGGTCCGGGAACCAGGCAGACCCCAGCGTGATGCCGATGCCTGTGGCAGCTGAAGCTTCGGCTCCGGCCTCGTCCACGTCCAGGGTAGCTTTGTGCACAACCTGCGGTGCAACGCAGAGAAAGTGAGATGACAGACGAATAAAATATGTGTGAAATAACATGAAACATATGCTCTGTTTACTTACATCTGAGACTGCCAGTCTTTGCTCCTCTGAAATGCCTCTCAAATTTGCACGCTCACCAAACATATCTGTCATTCCCATTTCTGTCAGCACATCGTTCAGGTTGTAGGAAGTCTTGATGGAGAACTTTGGAATGTATACATCATGTCTCCTAAAACATTGGGGGAGAAAAAGACAAATATTCAGTGAATCTGACTAGGGCAGGAGTTTCATTTGGCTATAAGGGCCTTTATGCTATTTTTATCACTGACAGACTCAGATTAGTATTGTCTGTCTGTCAACATTATGGGATGGATCCCTACTGAGATACACCTTTTAGTTAAAGAGTAAGATCCTTTTAGTTTAACATGAAACAGCATCGAAATCACCATCACCAAACTCCACCAGACTCCATGTAAATAATCAGGACTTTTAGCGTGTATAGAGCCAGCATATCTCCACCAGACTCCATGTAAATAATCAGGACTTTTAGCGTGTATAGAGCCAGCATATCTCCACCAGACTCCATGTAAATAATCAGGACTTTTAGCGTGTATAGAGCCAGCATATCTCCACCAGACTCCATGTAAATAATCAGGACTTTTATCATCATAAAACACACTTCATTCAAAGTGGACAGAAACTAAATAAAACTATCAAAAGCCGTCTTGGTTCATCTTTCCACTGTTCCAACAATCACCACTCTGGTTTGGTTGAAATAAACCCTTAATTCACCCATTTACATGTGGAGATATGCTGGCTCTATACACGCTAAAAGTCCTGATTATTTACATGGAGTCTGGTGGAGATATGTTGGCTCTATATACGCTAAAAGTCCTGATTATTTACATGGAGTCTGGTGGATATATGCTGGCTCTACACGCTAAAAGTCCTGATTATTTACATAGAGTCTGGTGGAAATATGCTGGCTCTATACACGCTAAAAGTCCTGATTATTTACATGGAGTCTGGTGGAGATATGTTGGCTCTATATACGCTAAAAGTCCTGATTATTTACATAGAGTCTGGTGGAGATATGCTGGCTCTATACACGCTAAAAGTCCTGATTATTTACATGGAGTCTGGTGGAGATATGTTGGCTCTATATACGCTAAACGTCCTGATTATTAAATGGAGTCTGGTGGATATATGCTGGCTCTATACACGCTAAAAGTCCTGATTATTTACATAGAGTCTGGTGGAGAATATGCTGGCTCTATACACGCTAAAAGTCCTGATTATTTACATGGAGTCTGGTGGAGATATGCTGGCTCTATACACGCTATATATATATGTCGGCGATGTTGCTGCGACCTCTCGGGCGCATCTCCTCCAGTCTGGAGAGGATTGCGGCAGCAAATGCACCACCTGCACCTGTTGTGTCCCTTCCTCCTCCCCCCACTCCATCTCCATCCACCTGCTCCACCAGGAACACATCGCGTATTGCCACACCCGGACCAGATCCCCCCAGAGTGTCCAATCCCACTGTAGTCTCCTTAAGTCCTCTAATATTTCCTCATTTATGTCATCAACACATCCATGATTCATGGAAATGTTGTGTAAAACACAACAAGCCACAAAGAATGCTGCGACTTTTTGAGGACTGTACTGTAAAGTGCCTCCTGATCTATCCAAACACCTGAAGCACATTTTCAGTAATATCTTTCTTTGTTATTATGTATGGTTTGCAAAAATGGGAACTGGATGAGTCCGTGTAGATGAGAGAAGCAAAGTGTATGCGCGTTGTGCACACGCTACATTATGGCCAAGCACGCGCCCCTAAAATAGCATCTGAATAACGCACTACTAACTTTAGACTAGCGCCACTGACTTTAGACTAGCGCCACTGACTTTAGACTAGCGCCACTGACTTTAGACTAGCACCACTGACTTTAGACTAGTGCCACTGACTTTAGACTAGCGCCACTGACTTTAGACTAGCGCCACTGACTTTAGACCAGGTTTTTCCTGGTCAGTGGCGGAATTGTTTTCTGAAACTGCAAAATAGCACCAGGGAACATTTGCGCCGGAACACGCCTCCTTCTTTCGCTGAACCGCCCCCGGGAGCACAAATACATTCCCTAATTTACCGACATGCGTCTGTGGAGGGAAAAGTCTGCTGTGCGTCAGGTGCAAAATAGGAATGATACATGCGTCGGTGTACAAAGTCAATTGCGCTGAGTGCAAGATAGGGCCCTAAAAGTCCTGATTATTTACATGGAGTCTGGTGGAAATATGCTGGCTCGATACACGCTAAAAGTCCTGATTATTTACATGGAGTCTGGTGGAAATATGCTGGCTCGATACACGCTAAAAGTCCTGATTATTTACATGGAGTCTGGTGGAAATATGCTGGCTCGATACACGCTAAAAGTCCTGATTATTTACATGGAGTCTGGTGGGTTTGGTGATTGTGATTTCAGGGCAGTTTCATGTTAAACTAAAAGGTCTATCTCTGTAGAAATCCTTTCCTCTTGGGTGAAAAAAATACTTAATTAAGTTGATAAAAAGTTAATAATATAATAATACATTTTATTTATCGGCACCTTTCTTGATACTCAAGGACACATAAACAAAGAGTAAAAGATTAAAGCAGATGCACAATAATGACCACACAATTACAGACCAATTAACAACTACAGACAAAATCTTTTAAATTAAACTCCTGAGTGACAGTCCTGTGTTTGCTGGGTACCTTATTCAGTGTCAAACGTTCCTCATATTAGAAGCATAAATTAAGATTCTCCCAACCTGGGTGTCACCAAAGCCTTCAACCATTTGGTGACGTGGTTTGGGGAAATGCCGTTCTCCAGCGTTGCCATGACGTCAGGCAACATCAGCAGCATGGAGTAGGAGCTTTTGAAGGGCAGCTGAAGGACCGTCGTGTTCAGATCGCGGTCGTGATAGGTGTAGAAATCATCCTCCATATTCATCATGTCGACTGAAACCTGGACGATGACAATTTAGGCAAGGCAAGGCAGCTTTATTTGTACAGCACATTTCAGCAACAGGGCAATTCAAAGTGCTTTACATAAAACATTAAAGAGCAGTTAGAAAACAATTTAAAACAATTTAAAAACATTAATAAACAAATTAAAAACATTAAATTAAATTGATAGTGCAGTATAAGAATAAAAGTTACAGTGCAGTATAAGAAATTAAAGCTAATAAAATAGATTATTTAAAGAAAAGCAACATCAAAATGTGTGTCTTCAGTTTAAACATGAAGACACACAGAATGAACGATGATGCTTAATTGGACTGGGACTCAAATCCATTCAGCCCTTTTTCTCTCAAGCATGTCTATATATAAAGTAAAACGTGTAGTATAAAGTGTGTACAGTGTGTAGTATGAATTGTGTATAGTATAAAGTGTGTAGTATAAATTGTGTACAGTGTGTAGTATGAAGTGTGTACAATGTGTAGTACGATGCAAAAGGGTTGAAGAAAGCAGAACAAATTAGGGTGTTACAACTATCAGGTCTTCCCAAATTGTGTTAACAGTATGTATCCTTTTTCTCGTCAAAAAACGGCAAAAAGGTTGAAAAAATCAGCAGATGTCAACAACAAATTAGGGTTTTATCTACTATCAGGTTTTCCCAAATTGCGTTAACGGCATGAAAAATACTTTATATATCTTTTGTAAATAAAGAATTCCCAACGGACCCACGGTGTAGTTTTGGGCATAACCCCGAATGTTTACGATGTCTGACTCTGCCCCTGTTAATTACTCGGGCTAGAAATATATAATAATATAATAAATAATACTAGAAAAAATCATTTTTTTCTGTATTAAGAGAGAAACTCTGAACCTTGGTGTTCTCGTCCACGTTGAAGTCATCCTGCTCAGTGAGCTCAGGGTCAAACGGAGTCTCCCACTTTCCTGTTAGACAATGAGCAGAAATAAAACACAACTTGTGGTTTGATACGTTCAATTTAACCTCCAAATATGTAAACAGATCTTACATTATTACATTAGATTATTACAGACTGACTAGATCTCATCCCACAGGACCTTCTTACCTTTGTAGTAGATGTAGCTGATGAGATACATGACTGTGTTTGGATCCAGGCTTTCCACCAGCTTGTCAATCTTCCCGTTGGTCTTCTCCTCCACGTACTTATTGATGGTATCAGCACTTTCTGCGGCTTTGGTGAAGTCCACATTGAACCCATCTGCGAGGTACGACTGCTTCAGGGTCTGCAGGAACTCCGGCTTCGGCTTGAAGCGGTTGTCCACGAACACGGAGGTCCCTTCGCTGGCGTCCTCCTGAGATGTGTTGTTGGCCCTCTGGAGGATCGTCTGGAAGACCTGGTTCACATCTGTCTGCGTCAGGAGGGAGCTGTTGAAGCCCAGGCCACTGAAAAGCTGACGGTGAGTCTCCCCCTGCGCTCCCACGGACAACGCTGCCAAGGCGGCCGACACACTAGCCGGGGAGAAGAAGATATTCTTTCCCTGAGAGTCAGCATGAGCTGCTAACTGCCTGTAGAGTCGGAAGGAAAACTCTTGGTTTGCTTCGTTCACCAGGGAGATGCTGCTGGCGCTGCCGTCCGCTACGGTGTCTTGGCCGGTCTCGTCGTTGCCGTGACCCAAATGGTGATCGGGTTGGTGATGGCCTCTGCCCACGCAGATCACCGCTGATAGGACCCAGAGACCCAGGGCTGCACGCATCGTCATTGTGAACTAAGTCAAAAGTTCAAAAGTTTATTGTTTGTTTTAATGAGGAAACTGTTCACCACTAGCCTTCAATGTATACAGGTGAACCCCCTAAACAGGATTCACCACTTTGCCTAACCGGGAAAAAACTCCATTCACATTGACCGTCATCACACACACTTTACACAATAGTAAGTTCGATAAATAACCAACCAGTGAGTCAAACCAGCCAGGACCACAAATACTCCTCAGACCTCTTACCAATACTCGAAAATGTACAAAACATGTGAATCTCCCAAGAAATTACACCAGACACAAGTTAGAAAGGCTGTCTGGCTTCTTACCTCTACGACCAGAGAAACAACTCAATGCAAATTAGTAAAACCAAACTGGTGCAATACCAATTAGACTTTAAGTAACAAAAATATAACTCAAATGCTAAATACTACGAGCCTCCACTTTGTCATGAACCAGCTCAAATTCAAGACAAAAGAAGGGAGACCACACCGAATTACAGATTACATTAAAGGGGTGGTTCAGAATTTTAATCAGAGGACCTCATTTCCATGTTAGCCAGTGTGTTATTTATCAGTGGAGACCGATTTTAACACGTTTCATCCAGTACTTCCAGTAGCAGAGTTCACTAGTGCTAGGCTAGCTCAAGTCAACAGTATCTGCTAGCCTACCACTATAAACAGTCTTACCCACTCCACAGTACATCCACAATTGTTAAATCATGAATATAACAAATAATACGAAAAAAAAACATCAATACATTGATTGAACTTCCAGAAGGAGAATAAGTAGAGTAAATCTTGTCATCTCTAAAGGATTTACAGTTCCAGTGTGCACAGTTACATCTCAAACTCAATGTGTTAAACTGTATTTAACTGTTGGCAGAGTATTTGAACTTGTATGTGAAAGCTTACCTTCTCCTGGTTAAAGTGCAGACAGAGAAACATAGTCTGGACAAAGAGAGATGTTCCTTTTTATAGGATAAATCAGAGAAACTGTACTTTAGCATTGTTTATTCTGTCTCAAAGTCTTATTTGCTCGGCCCATGCATTCGTTCTGTGTAATCATGTTTTACCGTAACTCACGTCAAACTGAGGCTGCAGCAGATAAACACACAAGCCATGAACCGTTGGACCAATTCAACCCTACAGGACAAATGTTCAGCATCAGCTTTCCTGTAATTAAAGGCTGCCCAGATCTCAACCTTTTGTAACTGCACACAGCTTGACAACATCCTGGAAATCGTTTTTCTTAGTTAGGCTGCTGTACAGTGTTCACAGTAAATAATAAGACTCAACATATATTTAATGTTACGAGTTCAGGACTGAATCCCACAAAATGTGTGTCTGTGTGTGTGTGTGTGTCTGTGTGTGTGAGTATGTGTTTGAGTGTGAGGTTGTGTGTATGTGTGTGAGAGAGAGAATGTGTGTGTGAGTGTGTGTGGGTCTGTGTGTGTTTGTGTGTGTGTGTGCGTATGTGTATTTGTGAGTGTTATGTGTGTGTGTGTGTGTGAGTGTGTGTGTGCATGTGTGCATGTGTGCATGTGTGTCTGTGTGTGTGTGTGTATGTGTGTGTGTAACTGAATTACTAAAAAAAATGCAAAGGCCGTTTGAAGGTTTTGTGAACTTGTCTCCCTTTTTTACAGTAGGTCTAGGGTTTTTTACCACCAAACGCATTTTGGAAGAAAACATCTGGTATTTAAATCATCAAACTCAGTAAAAAGCAGCTTTGTAAAGCAGGTCTGGTGTTTGGCATTGGAGATCGATTGACAAACCAGTATTTCATTTTAAAATGATTTTATTTACTGTGTGTTCAATCACACTAAGTAAAAGAGAGGTAAAGAAGAAGCATACAAGTAAAATCAGCTTGTTTAAAGTTTGGATATTGAAAGAATCTCCTCTAGTGTGTTGTTTCAATCTTACACAATGCTTGTCATGAATTGTGCATTGCCCAACAGTGGTGTTGATTGTGTGCCAATAGACATAACATGAATGGTACCCAGGAAGGACAAAATTCAGGTGTAGTCTCCAGGGGGGACAACAGTCAGGTTTTAAATTTATTTGAGTGTTTGATGTTTAAAGTCATTTTTGTGTTCACATAAAATTATAATATTTTTAGCAGTTAAAATCATGTCTCTAGACCCTTTAGAAAGGGTGGATCCCATCAGGCTGCTGCCAATCACTGGTCCTCACGATGAGATACAAACAGGTAGATGTGTGTGTGTGTGTGTGTGTGTGTGTGTGTGAGTGTGAATATGTGTGTGAGGGTGTGTGTGTTTGTGTGTGTCTGTTGAATGTGTGAATGTGTGTGTCTGTGTCTGTGTGTGTGTGTGTGTGTGTGAGTGCATGTGTATGTATGTGCGTGCGTGTGTGCGTGCGTGCGTGTATGTGTGTGTGTCTCTGTGTGTGTGTCTGTGTGTGTTTGTGTGTGTCTGTGTGTGTGTGTGTACAGAAGCAGCTCGTTCCTAATCGTGCTGAACGTTTTGATGTTTGAATGAAGTTTCTATGTTAAAAATGTAGAAGGAGTTAATGTTTGATAAAAGTGGTACGTAGGTATAATAATCCATGTGTAGAATAGTCCCACCTATGAGTGATTCATTGGTTAAGGTGGTAGAGGTCATGTCCCTGGGTTACACTTAGTCAGCGTGAATAAACACACAAATAGTTTAGGAATACAAGAAACTTTCAGCACTTTTATCAAAACTGCCATCAACTAGGGTGGACCTATAGTGATGAAATGTGATATTGTGATATCGATATTAATGTCGATATTTTTAAACATATGTAAAATTACAAAGTAAAAAAGAAGAAGAAATGTTTTCTTACAAGTTTTCTTACAACACAAGGTTTATTTCAACTGACGGTCATATTGGACTGGTCCAACATGAATATATAAATAAGGACCATGTCTACAGAACAGGACATGTTCTACTGGTTGGACAGTATAAAATATAGAAATAAAGAGAACAGGACATGTTGTACTGGTTGGACAGTATAACATATATAAATAAGGACCATGTCTACAGAACAGGACATGTTCTACTGGTTGGACACAATGAAACATAATGGTTACTTCAGTAAAAGTCTGTAAGTATCATCAGGAAAATGTAGTTAAAGTATTAAAACATTGTAGAAAGTGAAAAGGATCCAACCAGTTGTGTGTTTAATGGTCTCATCCTCTCAGCTGGACTTGTAGCTGTTATATTGTTGGCTAGTTTACTTTATAATCAAACATCAGAATTGATAAACTACATGTGTTCTGTGTGCAGTAATCTTAATGTGTAAAGTAACTAGTAACTAAAGCTGTAACAGATGAATGTAACGAAGTGGCCAGCACAGTCACCAGAACTTAAAACACCCTTGAGCTGGTTTGGGATGAACTGGACAGAAAGTATGTATTTCACTGTAGAAACAGCTCGTTTTATCAGTTTATAAAAGGGAACGAGTGGATCGTCTCTGGTTTTGTGCTCCTTTACACCCATCAGCCCTGGGAGCAGATCCACAGTTACATGGAACATCAGATGGATGCATTCCTCTTCTCCAACAAGAACCTGCAGAAAAAAAAAGGAAAATTATACGTATTAACAAATGTATTCATCATCAGCTACAGCTACAGAGTTTACTTTGCTATGGACGCAGGATTCTGACCGTAGAGACGGAACGGACTATTTTCTTCAACAGTTTTTAAAACAATATTTTGTGTCAAATTATTGATTTATTTGGTGAGAAGCCACGTAATAAGCAGGATAATGTAGAGCAAAGAGGTTATAGGGAATACAACCCTGACATCACACTCTACATTATGCCTTACATATTATACATACTTACACATTTCTCTCTTCAAATATTACAATATTATTTACCTTGATGACAAAGTTGAATCCCTTCACAACCTAGTAACTAGTAACTAAAGCTGTAACAGATGAATGTAGCGGAGTAACTAAAGTAACTAGTAACTAAAACTGTAACAGATGAATGTAAACACAATGTAAACACATATATACTTTTATATATACAGTACAGGCCAAAAGTTTGGACACACCTTCTCATTCAATGTGTTTCTTTATTTTCATAACTATTTACATTGTAGATGATCACTGAAGGCATCAAAACTATGAATGAACACATATGGAATTATGTACTTAACAAAAAAGTGTGAAATAACTGAAAACATGTCTTATATTTTAGATTCTTCAAAGTAGCCACCCTTTGCTTTTTTTGATAACTCTGCAAACCCTTGGTGTTCTCTCAATGAGCTTCATGAGGTAGTCACCTGAAATGGTTTTCACTTCACAGGTGTGCTTTGTCAGGGTTAATTAGTGGAATTATTTCCCTAATTAATAAAAAGCAAAGGGTGGCTACTTTGAAAATCTAAAATATAAGACACTATTTTCAACGCGCAACCTACAAGTTCCACACATTTATGGGAACTTCTGCAACAGAGTTGGGAAGAACTTTCTGAAGAATATTTGATTTCCACTGTAAAAAGAATGCCACGAAGTGTGTTCAGCTGTTATATCTTCCAAAGGGCACTACTTTGATGAGTCAAAAATTTAGAATACACTTTGGTTTATAAATTGATTCCATGATTTCTTTTAAACTTCAATTGTTCATTTGTTCCATTATTTCATTTAAGAGTACAATAGGACATTGAACTGCATGAATTTCAATAAAAACCAGGAAAAATTGGGGTGTTCTAAACCTTTTGACCCGGTAGTGTTATATATATATATATATATATATATATATATATATATATATATATATATATTATTATTATTATATGGTTCATGGTTGATGTTTCCAACATTGAGCTCAAAGCACCACTGTGCCTCAGTGCAGCCTGGCAGAGCTGACAGCAGGCTGTACACTCTTAATATTGTTAGTCTTCTTTGTTTCTGCTTCATTCAGGAAAGTTGTCAGACAGGACCTAGTGGCAGTGTATGTCCTGGTTTGGTTAGAGTCTCCCCACTCGTTAATAAGAATGTATGAAATACATTTTCCTCCTCGAGGACACCCCTCAACTAACTGACTAAGTCTTCATGGTATTCAGAAGGTTAATAAATGTCTGCTTAGGTTTGTGTAAACTAAAGAGAAAATACATTTTATTTATAACCATTTCTAACCAACAAAACACTGCATATGAACTACATGAAATATAGAGATTGTTTTAATGGAACGGACTATTTTTGTCAGCGGAAGCAATTCAGTCGTTTTTAAATAGATATTTTGTCAAATTATTGATTAATTTGGTGAGAAGCCACGTAATAAGGTTCCTGCGTTTACATGACCAAAATTTTGGGTTAGAAAAGGGGTAACTCAGGTAGCATATTCGGGTTTTTAAAAACCGGAATATGAGCATATTCGGGTTTTTGCCGGTGTTTACATGGCCGTGCGCGACCGGGTTATTGCTAATATTCCGGTTTTGAATGGGTTATTGGCTGCATGTAAACGTAGTCACTGTAATAAACAAAAAACATTATAACAAAATAAAGAATGTAAAATGTTTCTGTTTACCATATCTCATTAGATGTGACATGCTTCACATGCTTCAAATATGAAGATATGTATATATCATCAGTAATCATCAGAGATTTTGTTATCATTCACTTAGAAAAAGCCCTCTCTGATATTATTTGGTTCAAAAAATCACAACTGAATCCACCCTTCTGTTGGGATCAGGATAATCCTGTTTTTTCTTTTTGATCAAATAACTCACAAACCAAGTTCAAAGTTTTGAAATGCCCAAAAGGCAGGTTTTATCCAGATCAAATGTAAGATCGGATTACATGGGCTGATCTTAGTTCAGAATCTTTTGTTCTTGAAAAACCCATTTCCAAGTTTTGATCCAATCCGTGATCTGAAATCACTTTGGATTACTTTTGAAAAACTGGGCCCAGAAGGTTAATACATTTCTGCTAAGGTTTGTGTAAACTAAAGAGAAAATACATTTTATTTATAACCATTTCTTCCACAAAAGACAAAACGCTGCATATGAACTACAACAAATATAGAGATTGTTGTAATGTTTTAATATTGATTGTTTCTTTAGCAGTTAGTGCATTCCGCCATATATATTCATCTGTAAGAGTTAATACATTTCAGAATAAATCAGCAGAACATTTTAATATGAGACTGCAGCCTGTACATATTTCACTGTAGAAACAGCTCGTTTTATCAATTTCTAAAAGGGAACGAGGGGATCGTCTCTGGTTTTGTGCTGCTCTACACCCTTCAGCTCTGGGAGTGGATCCTGCACATCGTAGTTATACCGAGGTCTTTGGTAGATTCTCAGATGGAGGCATTCCTCTTCTCCAACAAGAACCTGCAGGAAAAAAGAGGAAAATTAAATGTATTAACAAAAGTATTCAACATCAGCTACAGCTAAAGAGTTTACTTTGCTATGGACGCAGGATTCTGACCGTAGAGACGGAACGGACTATTTTTGTCAGCGGAAGCAATTCAGTCGTTTTTAAATAAATATTTTGTGTCAAATTATTGATTTATTTGGTGAGAAGCCACGTAATAAGCAGGATAATGTAGAGCCAAGAGGTTGTTATAGCGAATACAACCCTGACATCACACTCTACATTATGCCTATAACAAACTGAAATACTTGTGTGTGTGTGTGTGTGTGTGTATGTGTGTGTGTGTCTCTGTGTGTGTGTATGTCTGTTGAATGTGTGAATGTGTGTGTCTCTGTCTGTTGAATGTGTGAATGTGTGAATGTGTGTGTGTGTGTGTGTGTGTGTGTGTGTGTGTGTGTGTGTTGCTGCGTGTGTGATGGGTGCGTGTGTGCTAGCGTGCATGCCGTGCGTGTGTGTGTGTGTGTGTGTCTCTGTGTGTGTGTGTCTGTGTGTGTTTGTGTGCGTGTGTGTGTCTGTGTGTGTGTGTACAGAAGCAGCTCGTTCCTAATCATGCGGAATGTTTCGATGTTTGAATGAAGTTTCTATGTTAAAAATGTAGAAGGAGTTAATGTTTGATAAAAGTGGTACGTAGGTATAATAATCCATGTGTAGAATAGTCCCACCTATGAGTGATTCATTGGTTAAGGTGGTAGAGGTCATGTCCCTGGGTTACACTTAGTCAGCGTGAATAAACACACAAATAGTTTAGGAATTAAAGAAACTTTCAGCACTTTTATCAAAACTGCCATCAACTAGGAGCTACGATATTGTGAAATGTGATATTGCGATATGCGTAATATTATGTCGATATTTTTAAACATGTGTAAAATTACAAAGTAAAAAAGAAGAAGAAAAGTTTTCTTACAAGTTTTCTTACAACACAAGGTTTATTTCCACTGACGGTCATATTGGACTGGTCCAACATGAATATATAAATAAGGACCATGTCTACAGAACAGGACATGTTCTACTGGTTGGACAGTATAAAATATAGAAATAAAGAGAACGGGACATGTACTGGTTGGACAGTATAACATATATAAATAAGGACCATGTCTACAGAACAGGACATGTTCTACTGGTTGGACACAATGAAACATAATGGTTACTTCAGTAAAAGTCTGTAAGTATCATCAGGAAAATGTAGTTAAAGTATTAAAACATTGTAGAAAGTGAAAAGGATCCAACCAGTTGTGTGTTTAATGGTCTCATCCTCTCAGCTGGACTTGTAGCTGTTATATTGTTGGCTAGTTTACTTTATAATCAAACATCAGAATTGATAAACTACATGTGTTCTGTGTGCAGTAATCTTAATGTGTAAAGTAACTAGTAACTAAAGCTGTAACAGATGAATGTAACGGAGTGGCCAGCACAGTCACCAGACTTAAACACCCTTGAGCTGGTTTGGGATGAACTGGACAGAAAAGTACGTATTTCACTGTAGAAACAGCTCGTTTTATCAGTTTATAAAAGGGAACGAGTGGATCGTCTCTGGTTTTGTGCTCCTTTACACCCATCAGCCCTGGGAGCAGATCCACAGTTACATGGAACATCAGATGGATGCATTCCTCTTCTCCAACAAGAACCTGCAGAAAAAAGAGGAAAATTATACGTATTAACAAATGTATTCATCATCAGCTACAGCTACAGAGTTTACTTTGCTATGGACGCAGGATTCTGACCGTAGAGACGGAACGGACTATTTTCTTCAACAGTTTTTAAATCAATATTTTGTGTCAAATTATTGATTTATTTGGTGAGAAGCCACGTAATAAGCAGGATAATGTAGAGCAAAGAGGTTATAGGGAATACAACCCTGACATCACACTCTACATTATGCCCCATACATACTACATACTTACACATTTCTCTCTTCAAATATTACAATATTATTTACCTTGATGACAAAGTTGAATCCCTTCACAACCTAGTAACTAGTAACTAAAGCTGTAACAGATGAATGTAGCGGAGTAACTAAAGTAACTAGTAACTAAAACTGTAACAGATGAATGTAAACACAATGTAAACACATATATACTTTTATATATACAGTACAGGCCAAAAGTTTGGACACACCTTCTCATTCAATGTGTTTCTTTATTTTCATAACTATTTACATTGTAGATGATCACTGAAGGCATCAAAACTATGAATGAACACATATGGAATTATGTACTTAACAAAAAAGTGTGAAATAACTGAAAACATGTCTTATATTTTAGATTCTTCAAAGTAGCCACCCTTTGCTTTTTTTGATAACTCTGCAAACCCTTGGTGTTCTCTCAATGAGCTTCATGAGGTAGTCACCTGAAATGGTTTTCACTTCACAGGTGTGCTTTGTCAGGGTTAATTAGTGGAATTATTTCCCTAATTAATAAAAAAGCAAAGGGTGGCTACTTTGAAGAATCTAAAATATAAGACATGTTTTCAAAGCAAAGCAACCTACAAGTTCCACACATTTATGGGAACTTCTGCAACAGAGTTGGGAAGAACTTTCTGAAGAATATTTGATTTCCACTGTAGAAAGAATGCCACGAGTGTGTTCAGCTGTTATATCTTCCAAAGGGCACTACTTTGATGAGTCAAAAATTTAGAATACACTTTGGTTTATAAATTGATTCCATGATTTCTTTTTTAACTTCAATTGTTCATTTGTTCCATTATTTCATTTAAGAGTACAATAGGACATTGAACTGCATGAATTTCAATAAAAACCAGGAAAAATTGGGGTGTTCTAAACCTTTTGACCGGTAGTGTATATATATATATATATATATATATATATATATATATATATATATATATATATATATATATATATATTATTATTATTATATGGTTCATGGTTGATGTTTCCAACATTGAGCTCAAAGCACCACTGTGCCTCAGTGCAGCCTGGCAGAGCTGACAGCAGGCTGTACACTCTTAATATTGTTAGTCTTCTTTGTTTCTGCTTCATTCAGGAAAGTTGTCAGACAGGACCTAGTGGCAGTGTATGTCCTGGTTTGGTTAGAGTCTCCCCACTCGTTAATAAGAATGTATGAAATACATTTTCCTCCTCGAGGACACCCCTCAACTAACTGACTAAGTCTTCATGGTATTCAGAAGGTTAATAAATGTCTGCTTAGGTTTGTGTAAACTAAAGAGAAAATACATTTTATTTATAACCATTTCTAACCAACAAAACACTGCATATGAACTACATGAAATATAGAGATTGTTTTAATGGAACGGACTATTTTTGTCAGCGGAAGCAATTCAGTCGTTTTTAAATAGATATTTTGTCAAATTATTGATTAATTTGGTGAGAAGCCACGTAATAAGGTTCCTGCGTTTACATGACCAAAATTTTGGGTTAGAAAAGGGGTAACTCAGGTAGCATATTCGGGTTTTTAAAAACCGGAATATGAGCATATTCGGGTTTTTGCCGGTGTTTACATGGCCGTGCGCGACCGGGTTATTGCTAATATTCCGGTTTTGAATGGGTTATTGGCTGCATGTAAACGTAGTCACTGTAATAAACAAAAACATTATAACAAAATAAAGAATGTAAAATGTTTCTGTTTACCATATCTCATTAGATGTGACATGCTTCACATGCTTCAAATATGAAGACATGTATATATCATCAGTAATCATCAGAGATTTTGTTATCATTCACTTAGAAAAAGCCCTCTCTGATTTTATTTGGTTCAAAAAATCACAACTGAATCCACCCTTCTGTTGGGATCAGGATAATCCTGTTTTTTCTTTTTGATCAAATAACTCACAAACCAAGTTCAAAGTTTTGAAATGCCCAAAAGGCAGGTTTGATCCAGATCAAATGTAAGATCGGATTACATGGGCTGATCTTAGTTCAGAATCTTTTGTTCTTGAAAAACCCATTTCCAAGTTTTGATCCAATCCGTGATCTGAAATCACTTTGGATTACTTTTGAAAAACTGGGCCCAGAAGGTTAATAAATTTCTGCTAAGGTTTGTGTAAACTAAAGAGAAAATACATTTTATTTATAACCATTTCTTCCACAAAAGACAAAACGCTGCATATGAACTACAACAAATATAGAGATTGTTGTAATGTTTTAATATTGATTGTTTCTTTAGCAGTTAGTGCATTCCGCCATATATATTCATCTGTAAGAGTTAATACATTTCAGAATAAATCAGCAGAACATTTTAATATGAGACTGCAGCCTGTACATATTTCACTGTAGAAACAGCTCGTTTTATCAATTTCTAAAAGGGGACAAGGGGATCGTCTCTGGTTTTGTGCTGCTCTACACCCTTCAGCTCTGGGAGTGGATCCTGCACATCGTAGTTATACCGAGGTCTTTGGTAGATTCTCAGATGGAGGCATTCCTCTTCTCCAACAAGAACCTGCAGGAACAAAGAGGAAAATTAAATGTATTAACAAAAGTATTCAACATCAGCTACAGCTAAAGAGTTTACTTTGCTATGGACGCAGGATTCTGACCGTAGAGACGGAACGGACTATTTTTGTCAGCGGAAGCAATTCAGTCGTTTTTAAATAAATATTTTGTGTCAAATTATTGATTTATTTGGTGAGAAGCCACGTAATAAGCAGGATAATGTAGAGCCAAGAGGTTGTTATAGCGAATACAACCCTGACATCACACTCTACATTATGCCTATAACAAACTGAAATACTTGTGTGTGTGTGTGTGTGTGTGTGTATGTGTGTGTGTGTGTCTGTGTGTGTGTGTATGTCTGTTGAATGTGTGAATGTGTGTGTCTCTGTCTGTTGAATGTGTGAATGTGTGAATTTTTTTGTGTGTGTGTGTGTGTGTGTGTGTGTGTGTGACTGCGTGTGTGTGGTGCGGTGTGTGTGCTGCTATGCGTGCATGCGTGCGTGTGTGTGTGTGTGTGTCTCTGTGTGTGTGTGTCTGTGTGTGTTTGTGTGTGTGTGTGTCTGTGTGTGTGTGTACAGAAGCAGCTCGTTCCTAATCATGCGGAATGTTTCGATGTTTGAATGAAGTTTCTATGTTAAAAATGTAGAAGGAGTTAATGTTTGATAAAAGTGGTACGTAGGTATAATAATCCATGTGTAGAATAGTCCCACCTATGAGTGATTCATTGGTTAAGGTGGTAGAGGTCATGTCCCTGGGTTACACTTAGTCAGCGTGAATAAACACACAAATAGTTTAGGAATTCAAGAAACTTTCAGCACTTTTATCAAAACTGCCATCAACTAGGGTAGCACGATATTGACGAAATGTGATATTGCGATATCGATATTAATGTCGATATTTTTAAACATGTGTAAAATTACAAAGTAAAAAAGAAGAAGAAAAGTTTTCTTACAAGTTTTCTTACAACACAAGGTTTATTTCCACTGACGGTCATATTGGACTGGTCCAACATGAATATATAAATAAGGACCATGTCTACAGAACAGGACATGTTCTACTGGTTGGACAGTATAAAATATAGAAATAAAGAGAACGGGACATGTTGTACTGGTTGGACAGTATAACATATATAAATAAGGACCATGTCTACAGAACAGGACATGTTCTACTGGTTGGACACAATGAAACATAATGGTTACTTCAGTAAAAGTCTGTAAGTATCATCAGGAAAATGTAGTTAAAGTATTAAAACATTGTAGAAAGTGAAAAGGATCCAACCAGTTGTGTGTTTAATGGTCTCATCCTCTCAGCTGGACTTGTAGCTGTTATATTGTTGGCTAGTTTACTTTATAATCAAACATCAGAATTGATAAACTACATGTGTTCTGTGTGCAGTAATCTTAATGTGTAAAGTAACTAGTAACTAAAGCTGTAACAGATGAATGTAACGGAGTGGCCAGCACAGTCACCAGACTTAAACACCCTTGAGCTGGTTTGGGATGAACTGGACAGAAAAGTACGTATTTCACTGTAGAAACAGCTCGTTTTATCAGTTTATAAAAGGGAACGAGTGGATCGTCTCTGGTTTTGTGCTCCTTTACACCCATCAGCCCTGGGAGCAGATCCACAGTTACATGGAACATCAGATGGATGCATTCCTCTTCTCCAACAAGAACCTGCAGAAAAAAAGAGGAAAATTATACGTATTAACAAATGTATTCATCATCAGCTACAGCTACAGAGTTTACTTTGCTATGGACGCAGGATTCTGACGCGCAGAGACGGAACGGACTATTTTCTTCAACAGTTTTTAAAACAATATTTTGTGTCAAATTATTGATTTATTTGGTGAGAAGCCACGTAATAAGCAGGATAATGTAGAGCAAAGAGGTTATAGGGAATACAACCCTGACATCACACTCTACATTATGCCTTACATATTATACATACTTACACATTTCTCTCTTCAAATATTACAATATTATTTACCTTGATGACAAAGTTGAATCCCTTCACAACCTAGTAACTAGTAACTAAAGCTGTAACAGATGAATGTAGCGGAGTAACTAAAGTAACTAGTAACTAAAACTGTAACAGATGAATGTAAACACAATGTAAACACATATATACTTTTATATATACAGTACAGGCCAAAAGTTTGGACACACCTTCTCATTCAATGTGTTTCTTTATTTTCATAACTATTTACATTGTAGATGATCACTGAAGGCATCAAAACTATGAATGAACACATATGGAATTATGTACTTAACAAAAAAGTGTGAAATAACTGAAAACATGTCTTATATTTTAGATTCTTCAAAGTAGCCACCCTTTGCTTTTTTTGATAACTCTGCAAACCCTTGGTGTTCTCTCAATGAGCTTCGCAGGTAGTCACCTGAAATGGTTTTCACTTCACAGGTGTGCTTTGTCAGGGTTAATTAGTGGAATTATTTCCCTAATTAATAAAAAAGCAAAGGGTGGCTACTTTGAAGAATCTAAAATATAAGACATGTTTTCAAAGCAAAGCAACCTACAAGTTCCACACATTTATGGGAACTTCTGCAACAGAGTTGGGAAGAACTTTCTGAAGAATATTTGATTTCCACTGTAGAAAGAATGCCACGAGTGTGTTCAGCTGTTATATCTGCCAAAGGGCACTACTTTGATGAGTCAAAAATTTAGAATACACTTTGGTTTATAAATTGATTCCATGATTTCTTTTTTAACTTCAATTGTTCATTTGTTCCATTATTTCATTTAAGAGTACAATAGGACATTGAACTGCATGAATTTCAATAAAAACCAGGAAAAATTGGGGTGTTCTAAACCTTTTGACCGGTAGTGTATATATACATATATCTATATATATCTATATCTATATATATATATATATATATTATTATTATTATATGGTTCATGGTTGATGTTTCCAACATTGAGCTCAAAGCACCACTGTGCCTCAGTGCAGCCTGGCAGAGCTGACAGCAGGCTGTACACTCTTAATATTGTTAGTCTTCTTTGTTTCTGCTTCATTCAGGAAAGTTGTCAGACAGGACCTAGTGGCAGTGTATGTCCTGGTTTGGTTAGAGTCTCCCCACTCGTTAATAAGAATGTATGAAATACATTTTCCTCCTCGAGGACACCCCTCAACTAACTGACTAAGTCTTCATGGTATTCAGAAGGTTAATAAATGTCTGCTTAGGTTTGTGTAAACTAAAGAGAAAATACATTTTATTTATAACCATTTCTAACCAACAAAACGCTGCATATGAACTACAAGAAATATAGAGATTGTTTTAATGGAACGGACTATTTTTGTGCGAGCAATTAAGTCGTTTTTAATAGATATTTTGTCAAATTATTGATTAATTTGGTGAGAAGCCACGTAATAAGGTTCCTGCGTTTACATGACCAAAATTTTGGGTTAGAAAAGGGGTAACTCAGGTAGCATATTCGGGTTTTTAAAAACCGGAATATGAGCATATTCGGGTTTTTGCCGGTGTTTACATGGCCGTGCGCGACCGGGTTATTGCTAATATTCCGGTTTTGAATGGGTTATTGGCTGCATGTAAACGTAGTCACTGTAATAAACAAAAAACATTATAACAAAATAAAGAATGTAAAATGTTTCTGTTTACCATATCTCATTAGATGTGACATGCTTCACATGCTTCAAATATGAAGATATGTATATATCATCAGTAATCATCAGAGATTTTGTTATCATTCACTTAGAAAAAGCCCTCTCTGATTTTATTTGGTTCAAAAAATCACAACTGAATCCACCCTTCTGTTGGGATCAGGATAATCCTGTTTTTTCTTTTTGATCAAATAACTCACAAACCAAGTTCAAAGTTTTGAAATGCCCAAAAGGCAGGTTTGATCCAGATCAAATGTAAGATCGGATTACATGGGCTGATCTTAGTTCAGAATCTTTTGTTCTTGAAAAACCCATTTCCAAGTTTTGATCCAATCCGTGATCTGAAATCACTTTGGATTACTTTTGAAAAACTGGGCCCAGAAGGTTAATACATTTCTGCTAAGGTTTGTGTAAACTAAAGAGAAAATACATTTTATTTATAACCATTTCTTCCACAAAAGACAAAACGCTGCATATGAACTACAACAAATATAGAGATTGTTGTAATGTTTTAATATTGATTGTTTCTTTAGCAGTTAGTGCATTCCGCCATATATATTCATCTGTAAGAGTTAATACATTTCAGAATAAATCAGCAGAACATTTTAATATGAGACTGCAGCCTGTACATATTTCACTGTAGAAACAGCTCGTTTTATCAATTTCTAAAAGGGAACGAGGGGATCGTCTCTGGTTTTGTGCTGCTCTACACCCTTCAGCTCTGGGAGTGGATCCTGCACATCGTAGTTATACCGAGGTCTTTGGTAGATTCTCAGATGGAGGCATTCCTCTTCTCCAACAAGAACCTGCAGGAAAAAGAGGAAAATTAAATGTATTAACAAAAGTATTCAACATCAGCTACAGCTAAAGAGTTTACTTTGCTATGGACGGGATTCTGACCGTAGAGACGGAACGGACTATTTTTGTCAGCGGAAGCAATTCAGTCGTTTTAAATAAATATTTTGTGTCAAATTATTGATTTATTTGGTGAGAAGCCACGTAATAAGCAGGATAATGTAGAGCCAAGAGGTTGTTATAGCGAATACAACCCTGACATCACACTCTACATTATGCCTATAACAAACTGAAATACTTGTGTGTGTGTGTGTGTGTGTGTATGTGTGTGTGTGTCTCTGTGTGTGTGTATGTCTGTTGAATGTGTGAATGTGTGTGTCTCTGTCTGTTGAATGTGTGAATGTGTGAATGTGTGTGTGTGTGTGTGTGTGTGTGTGTGTGTGTGTGTGTGTGTGTGACTGCGTGTGTGTGCGTGCGTGTGTGTGTGCTTGCGTGCATGCGTGCGTGTGTGTGTGTGTGTGTGTCTCTGTGTGTGTGTGTCTGTGTGTGTTTGTGTGCGTGTGTGTGTCTGTGTGTGTGTGTACAGAAGCAGCTCGTTCCTAATCATGCGGAATGTTTCGATGTTTGAATGAAGTTTCTATGTTAAAAATGTAGAAGGAGTTAATGTTTGATAAAAGTGGTATGTAGGTATAATAATCCATGTGTAGAATAGTCCCACCTATGAGTGATTCATTGGTTAAGGTGGTAGAGGTCATGTCCCTGGGTTACACTTAGTCAGCGTGAATAAACACACAAATAGTTTAGGAATTCAAGAAACTTTCAGCACTTTTATCAAAACTGCCATCAACTAGGGTAGCACGATATTGACGAAATGTGATATTGCGATATCGATATTAATGTCGATATTTTTAAACATGTGTAAAATTACAAAGTAAAAAAGAAGAAGAAAAGTTTTCTTACAAGTTTTCTTACAACACAAGGTTTATTTCCACTGACGGTCATATTGGACTGGTCCAACATGAATATATAAATAAGGACCATGTCTACAGAACAGGACATGTTCTACTGGTTGGACAGTATAAAATATAGAAATAAAGAGAACGGGACATGTTGTACTGGTTGGACAGTATAACATATATAAATAAGGACCATGTCTACAGAACAGGACATGTTCTACTGGTTGGACACAATGAAACATAATGGTTACTTCAGTAAAAGTCTGTAAGTATCATCAGGAAAATGTATTAAAACATTGTAGAAAGTGAAAAGGATCCAACCAGTTGTGTGTTTAATGGTCTCATCCTCTCAGCTGGACTTGTAGCTGTTATATTGTTGGCTAGTTTACTTTATAATCAAACATCAGAATTGATAAACTACATGTGTTCTGTGTGCAGTAATCTTAATGTGTAAAGTAACTAAAGCTGTAACAGATGAATGTAACGGAGTGGCCAGCACAGTCACCAGACTTAAACCCCCTTGAGCTGGTTTGGGATGAACTGGACAGAAAAGTACGTATTTCACTGTAGAAACAGCTCGTTCAGTTTATAAAAGGGAACGAGTGGATCGTCTCTGGTTTTGTGCTCCTTTACACCCATCAGCCCTGGGAGCAGATCCACAGTTACATGGAACATCAGATGGATGCATTCCTCTTCTCCAACAAGAACCTGCAGAAAAAAGAGGAAAATTATACGTATTAACAAATGTATTCATCATCAGCTACAGCTACAGAGTTTACTTTGCTATGGACGCAGGATTCTGACCGTAGAGACGGAACGGACTATTTTTGTCAGCGGAAGCAATTCAGTCGTTTTTAAATAAATATTTTGTGTCAAATTATTGATTTATTTGGTGAGAAGCCACGTAATAAGCAGGATAATGTAGAGCCAAGAGGTTGTTATAGCGAATACAACCCTGACATCACACTCTACATTATGCCTATAACAAACTGAAATACTTGTGTGTGTGTGTGTGTGTGTATGTGTGTGTGTGTCTCTGTGTGTGTGTATGTCTGTTGAATGTGTGAATGTGTGTGTCTCTGTCTGTTGAATGTGTGAATGTGTGAATGTGTGTGTGTGTGTGTGTGTGTGTGTGTGTGTGTGTGTGTGACTGCGTGTGTGTGCGTGTGTGTGCTTGCGTGCATGCGTGCGTGTGTGTGTGTCTCTGTGTGTGTGTGTCTGTGTGTGTTTGTGTGTGTGTGTGTGTCTGTGTGTGTGTGTACAGAAGCAGCTCGTTCCTAATCATGCGGAATGTTTCGATGTTTGAATGAAGTTTCTCTGTTAAAAATGTAGATGGTGTTAATGTTTGATAAAAGTGGTACGTAGGTATAATAATCCATGTGTAGAATAGTCCCACCTATGAGTGATTCATTGGTTAAGGTGGTAGAGGTCACATCCCCGGGAAACACTAAGTCAGCGTGAATAAACACACAAATAGTTTAGGAATTCAAGAAACTTTCAGCACTTTTATCAAAACTGCCATCAACTAGGGTAGCACGATATTGACGAAATGTGATATTGCGATATCGATATTAATGTCGATATTTTTAAACATGTGTAAAATTACAAAGTAAAAAAGAAGAAGAAAAGTTTTCTTACAAGTTTTCTTACAACACAAGGTTTATTTCCACTGACGGTCATATTGGACTGGTCCAACATGAATATATAAATAAGGACCATGTCTACAGAACAGGACATGTTCTACTGGTTGGACAGTATAAAATATAGAAATAAAGAGAACAGGACATGTTGTACTGGTTGGACAGTATAACATATATAAATAAGGACCATGTCTACAGAACAGGACATGTTCTACTGGTTGGACACAATGAAACATAATGGTTACTTCAGTAAAAGTCTGTAAGTATCATCAGGAAAATGTAGTTAAAGTATTAAAACATTGTAGAAAGTGAAAAGGATCCAACCAGTTGTGTGTTTAATGGTCTCATCCTCTCAGCTGGACTTGTAGCTGTTATATTGTCGACTAGTTTACTTTATAATCAAACATCAGATTTGATAAACTACATGTGTTTTGTGTGGAGTAAACTTAATGTGTAAAGTAACTAGTAACTAAAGCTGTAACAGATGAATGTAGCTGAGTATCTAAAGTAACTAGTAACTAAAGCTGGAACAGATGAATGTAGCGGAGTAACTAAAGTAACTAGTAACTAAAGCTGTAACAGATGAATGTAGCGGAGTAACTAAAGTAACTAAAGTAACTAGTAACTAAAGCTGTAACAGATGAATGTAGCGGAGTAACTAAAGTAACTAGTAACTAAAACTGTAACAGATGAATGATGAACAATTCACCTGTGTATGCATGAAAATAAATTTGATGTAAATCCAGACTGAAATGCAGAATAGAGACTCTCACACACACACACACACACACACACACACTGTCACACACACACACACACACACACACACACACTGTCACACACACACACACACACACACACACACAAACACACACACTCACACACACACACACACACACACACACACACTGTCACACACACACACACACACACACACACACAAACACACACTCTCACACACACACACACACACAAAAAATCAATGTTTACTGATGATATATACATGTCTTCATATTTGAAGCATATGTGAAGCAGGTCACATCTAATGAGATATGGTAACCATAAAACAAACACACAAAAAACATTATAAAAAAATAAAGGTAGTAAAATGTTTCTGTTTCTTAAAGGTCCCATGACATGGGGCTCTTTGATGCTTTTATATAGACCTTAGTGGTCCCCTAATACTGTATCTGAAGTCTCTTTTATTTAGACCTTAGTGGTCCCCTAATACTGTATCTGAAGTCTCTTTTATATAGACCTTAGTGGTCCCCTAATACTGTATCTGAAGTCTCTTTTATATAGACCTTAGTGGTCCCCTAATACTGTATCTGAAGTCTCTTTTATATAGGCCTGAGTGGTCCCCTAATACTGTATCTGAAGTCTCTTTTATATAGGCCTTAGTGGTCCCCTAATACTGTATCTGAAGTCTCTTTTATATAGACCTTAGTGGTCCCCTAATACTGTATCTGAAGTCTCTTTTATATAGGCCTTAGTGGTCCCCTAATACTGTATCTGAAGTCTCTTTTATATAGACCTTAGTGGTCCCCTAATACTGTATCTGAAGTCTCTTTTATATAGGCCTTAGTGGTCCCCTAATACTGTATCTGAAGTCTCTTTCCCGAAAATCAGCCTTGGTGCAGAACTACAGCCACTAGAGCCAGTCCCACAATGAGCTTTCCTTAGGATGTGCCATTTCTGTGTCTGTAGCTATTGAGGAGGAGAGGAGGGGGGAGGTGGAGGGTGGGGGTGAGGTCTTGACCAACTGCCACTTTGCTCGTTTGAAAGCCATGATGTCTCTCTCTCTCATGGTTGGGCCAAATTCTCTGGGCGGGCAAAGCAGAGAAAGGGGAGGTAACCTTGCTCCTTATGACCTCATAAGGAGAAGATTCCTGATCGGCCCATCTGATTAAAAATATCGACATTAATATCAATATCGTGCTACCCTAGTTGATGGCAGTTTTGATAAAAGTGCTGAAAGTTTCTTGCATTCCTAAACTATTTTTGGGTTTATTCACGCTGACTAAGTGTTTCCCGGGGACGTGACCTCTACCACCTTAACCAATGAATCACTCATAGGTGGGACTATTCTACACATGGATTATTATACCTACGTACCACTTTTATCAAACATTAACTCCTTCTACATTTTTAACATAGAAACGTCATTCAAACATCAAAACGTTCAGCATGATTAGGAACGAGCAGCTTCTGTACACACGTACACACACACACACACACACACACACACACACACACACACAGAGACACACACACATACACACACACACACACACACACACACACACACACATACACACACACACACGAGACACACACAGACACACACACACGCCCGCACACACACGCACCGCACGCGCACGCACACACACACACACACACACGCCACACACACACACACACACACCGCACTCACACACACAGACACACACAGACACACACACACAGAGACACACAGAGACACACACACATACACACGCACGCACACACGCACGCACGCACGCACACACACACGCACACACACACGCACTCACACACACACACACAGACACAAACACACACATTCACACATTCAACAGACAGAGACACACACACACAGAGACACACACACACACACAGACACAGACACACACATTCACACATTCAACAGACATACACACACACACACACACACAGAGACACACACACACAGACACACACACATACACACACACACAAGTATTTCAGTTTGTTCTTTGTCTTGTTTCCCAAATGTAATTCAGGTCCGTTGCCATTCAGATGTCAGAAAGTGAAATGGTGCAGAACAAAGAGAGGTTATTTTCTTTTGGTGAGTTTTTTTGTAGTTTAATAGTTTTATGAGAGTTTCTCCTCTCAGAAACACATGACATTAACAATCACTACTCTTTTTTATTGTGTGTCTGGTTGTGCGTATGTGTGTGTGTGTGTGTGTGTGTGTGTGTGTGTGTGTGTGTGTGTGTGTGTGTGTGTGTGTGTGTGTGTGTGTGTGTGTGTGTATGTGTATGTGTGTGTGTGTGTGTGTGTGAGGGCTGTGATTACTCCTGTACTGTAACTCCACCCAAAACGTCATGTATTAGAGCCACCTTCCAGTCTGCATTCAGAGCCAGTTTCACAGTATAAATACATCTGATAACCAGCTGCAAATGAACACTTGAGACACGTGAAGGCAGACAGGTGACTTCTCTGTTAGCTTCAACCCAACTTAAGACAATGACTAACCGTATGTGTGGAGGGATGGGGGAGACAATGGATTCAGACGAGGAAATTCAGCATATTTGTGATCTGGTGAGTTTCAACCTGCCTTCATTTCTCAAAACCTCCACACACACACACAAAAACAACACACACACACACACACACACACACACACACACACACACACACACACACACACACACACACACACACACACACAAGTCTCTATTCTGCATTTCAGCCTGGATTTACATCATATTTTGTTTCATGCATACACAGGTGAAGCCCCAAGTGGAAAAAGAGACAGGACATAAGTATGTGATATACACAGCACTTAAATACAGGTCTCAGGTTGTGAACGGATTCAACTATGTCATCAAGGTAAATAATATTGTGATATTTGAAGAGAGAAATGTGTAAGTATATATAATATCTAAGGGATAATGTAGAGTGTGATGTCAGGGTTGTATTCGCTATAACAACCTCTTCGCTCTACATTATCCTGCTTATTATGTGGCTTCTCACCAAATAAATCAATAATTTGACACAAAATATTGATTTTAAAAATGACTGAATTGCTTCCGCTGAAGAAAATAGTCCGTTCCGTCTCTACGGTCAGAATCCTGCGTCCATAGCAAAGTAAAATCTGTAGCTGTAGCTGATGATGAATACTTTTGTTAATACATATAATTTTCCTCTTTTTTCCTGCAGGTTCTTGTTGGAGAAGAGGAATGCCTCCATCTGAGGGTCTACCAAAGACCTTGGTATAACTACGATGTGCAGGATCCGCCCCCAGAGCTGAAGGGTGTAGATCAGCACAAAACCAGAGACGATCCCCTCGTCCCCTTTTAGAAACTGATAAAATGAGCTGTTTCTACAGTGAAATATGTACAGGCTGCGGTCTCATATTATAAAATGTTCTGCTGATTTATTCTGAAATGTATTAACTCTTACAGATGAAGATATTTGGGGGGAATGCACTAACTGCTAAAGAAACAATAAAGATTAAAGCATTAAAACAATCTCTATATTTCTTGTAGTTCATATGCATCATTTTGTCTTTTGTGGAAGAAATGGTTATAAATAAAATGTATTTTCTCTTTAGTTTACACAAACCTTAGCATACATTTATTAACCTTCTGATTGACAGTTGAGGGGTGTCACACACAGACACACACACACACACTGTGACATTGACTATTGTAGAAAGAAGTGGCTGATCTTTAATGCAATATCTACATTGCCCATTATCAGCAACCATTCATCCAATGACCCAAAAGGCTCATTCTGTTCACTAATCTGATATCATGTTAAAAGGCTAACTGAGAAAACATTGGAGAAGCCTTTTGCAATTATGTAAACACATAATGTAATCTGAAAACTGCTGCCCTGGTTAAAAAAAAGCAATGCAGCTGATCTCAGCTGCTATTCTGTCTGGAATGGAGTGGAATGACCTGTAGAGTGTATATATATTATATGGTTCATGGTTGATGTTTCCAGCATTGAGCTCAAAGCACCTCTGTGCCTCAGTGCAGCCTGGCAGAGCTGCCAGCAGGCTGTACGCTCTTAATATTCTCCTAGTCTTCTTTGTTTCTGCTTTATTCAGGAAAGTTGTCAGACAGGACCCAGTGGCAGTGTATGTCCTGGTTTGGTTAGAGTCTGTACGCTCCCCACTCGTTAGTAAGAATGTATGAAATACATTTTCCTCCTTGAGGACACCGCTCAACAAACTGACTAAGTCTCTTTTATATAGGCCTTAGTGGTCCCCTAATACTGTATCTGAAGTCTCTTTTATATAGACCTTAGTGGTCCCTAATACTGTATCTGAAGTCTCTTTTATATAGGCCTTAGTGGTCCCCTAATACTGTATCTGAAGTCTCTTTTATATAGGCCTTAGTGGTCCCTAATACTGTATCTGAAGTCTCTTTTATATAGGCCTTAGTGGTCCCCTAATACTGTATCTGAAGTCTCTTTTATATAGACCTTAGTGGTCCCTAATACTGTATCTGAAGTCTCTTTTATATAGGCCAGGGGTCCCCTAATACTGTATCTGAAGTCTCTTTCCTGAAATTCAGCCTTGGTGCAGAATTACAGCCACTAGAGCCAGTCCCACAATGAGCTTTCCTTAGGATGTGGCATTTCTGTGTCTGTAGATATTGAGGAGGAGAGGGGGCAAGGTGGAGGGTGGGGGTGTGGTCTTGACTAACTGCCACTTTGCTCGTTTGAAAGCCATGATGTCTCTCTCTCTCTCTCTCATGGGTGGGCCAAATTCTCTGGGCAGGCAAAGCAGAGAAAGGGGAGGTAACCTTTCTCCTTATGACGTCATAAGGATATGATTCCTGATTGGTCCATCTGAGCTTTCATTTTCTCAAAGGCAGAGCAGGATACCCAGGGCTCGGTTTACACCTATCACCATTTCTAGCCACTGGGGGGCCATAGGCAGGCTGGGGGAACTCATATTAATGTTAAAAAATTTAATTTAAAATTAAAACAAATAATGTCTATTTGTGACCACCGGTATGTTGCCTACCTGTTGTTCTTTGCTGAGCCAGTAGGCTACACTGTTGGCTCCATTTAAGGCTCTGGTCAACAGGATTTGGTAGTCCTGAAATTTGGTTTTTGGATCACAGTGATCCAATCCAATGTTCCTTTAAAAAACTGGCATAAAAGTAAGATTACATTCAAAAAATGTAATCACGAAAGCAGAGGCACATAAATCACCATGGAGATTTATTCTTTACAGCTAGCCTGCTCCTGACCAGGCTAAAAGCCAGGCTAACAGCTAGCCTGGTCCCGACCAGGCTAACAGCCAGGATTTATTATTATTTATTATTGGTTTTACCCTATTGTTATCAGCCTGCATTAAAATACAACAGGCACTTCTACAACAATGGTTTTTTACCTGATATTTTGCTGGGGGGAAATAACTGATGAATATATACTGTTACATTCATGTTTACAGTGTGCATGGAATTTATCACTTAATTATCTTCATAGTTTCTAGATTTTAGGGTCCAATTTCTTCAGTGTATTTATTTTCTATGTCGATATATATGAGGCAGCAAGGCATATAATATGTAGAGAAGGAAACTCGTCCTCTATAAAAAAATAAAAAATAAAAAAACGCAAGCGTGGCAGATAATAGCGGACAGACTGAATGATATATCTAAAAATATACATTTATGAACTACTGCTCTTAACTGAAACCATTCAATGGGTCACTGTCATTTGCAAAAACGAACAGTTGTACACTTTGCATTAAAAGCGAGCAGTGGAAGTTAATATGACTTAGGAAACTTAGATTTTAGCCCATAATAGAGAGGGAGGAACAGAGTGAAAGAGATATTTACGCATCATATTCTAGCGTTGTAGAAAATGTATCTTCATGGTAAATTTCCTGAGTAACATTATCTTCTGCTTACTTTTAAGGCAAAAAGTACAATTGTTAATTTGTGCAAATGATTAGTTTAATGGTATGATTGTGACGGTTTCAATTCAGAGCCGTGGTCAGTAAATGTATATTTTTAGGCTACTTACACATTCAGTCGGTCCGTGATCGTCTGATACGCTTTCTCTCGCTGTTTCTTTTCTTTTTATACAAATAATGTGTTTCACGTCATCATACTTCCACAAGAAGCTGCTGCTCCCTCTGTATAAAGTATGAACAATGCGTATTCTCCATTTTGGCATCAGTAAATCTGTGATCGACCTCGCGTGTTTTGAGGAAAGCCGTGGACGCGCATCTATCTGAATTAGTTCAGCCTGGCTCGACCTAGTCGCTCCTCCTCAGCCTGGCTCGGCCTTCGTGAAACGCACCAAGCCAGGATGCACAGATTAGACTAGGTCAAGCCTCGCTTTATCAGTTATATATTCTGCTTTTGTGAAACAGGCCCCTGATCCATTTTAATTTTATGCCAGTTTTTTTTTTAAAGGAACATTGGATTGGATCACTGGGATCCACATACCAAATTTCAGGATTACCAAATCCTGTTGACCAGAGCCTTAAATGGAGCCAACAGTGTAGCCTACTAGCTCAGCAAAGAACAACAGGTAGGCAACATACCGGTGGCCACAAATAGACATTATTTGTTTTAATTTTAAGAAACAGAAACACTGTAATAAACAGAAACATTTTACATTCTTTATTTTGTTATAATGTTTTTGTTTACCATATCTCATTAGATGTGACCTGTTTCACATATGCTTCAAATATGAAGACATGTATATATCAACAGTAAACACTGATTTTGTGATCATTCACTTAAAAAAAAAAACACTCTGTTTTTATTTGGTTTGATCACAACTGAATATGCTCTGTGCACAGCGTCATGACGGCCGTTCGAATTTGACAGGAAATCAGCACTTCCACTTCCGGCAAAACATCACTCGGCAACAATGTATTTTTTATTGATGGTCTGTCTATTTTTAGCCTATCCGGTCTAGCTACCTCCTACTTCCATAGCAAACGTCTGTTCCTGTCATCGCCAAAACATGAGTGCTACTAAATTTCTTAAAATTGTTAACGGCTTAAAGGAACACTGCTGTGTGCCACTTTGTTTGGCCTCAAGCCGTTATAACAGTACGCTTAGTTTCCACTGTTTCCCCAAAAACGCAAGTCTTCAGGCTAAGTGGATTCATAAAGTGCGGAGGACGGGGTTTACCGTAACCCAGCACACGAAGGTTTGCAGTCGGCACTTTAAGCCCCATGGCCCAGTTTTTCAAAAGTAATCCAGTGGGATTTCGGATCACGGATTGGATCAAATCTTAGAAATGGGTTTTTCAAAAGCAAAAGAGGGATTCTGAATTAAGATCAGATCATGTAATCCAATTTTAAATTTGATCTTGATCAAACCTGCCTTTTGGGTTTTTAAAAACTTTGAACTCGGTTTGGAATCTATTTGATCCAAAAAAAAATGGATTATCCTGATCCCATCAGAAGGGTGGATTCAGTTCAATTTTTTTCAAACCAAATAAAATCAGAGTTTTATTTTTTTAAGTGAATGATCATAAAATAAAGGTTTACTGATGATATATACATTTCTTCATATTTAAAGCATATATGAAGCATGTCACATCTAATGAGATATGGACTATTGGAGTAGTATTGCTTTTGTTTTGTTATTTAACATTATAACAAAATAAGGAATGTAAAATGTTTCTGTTTATTACAGTGTTTACATTTCTTAAAATTAAAACAAACAATGGCTATTAGTGGCCAAAGGTATTTTGCCTACCTGTTGTTCTTTACTAAGCCAGTAGGCTACACTGTTGGTTCCATTTAAGGCTCCGGTTTGGTAATCCTGAAATTTGGTATTTGGATCACAGTGATCCAATCCAATGTTACTTTAAAAAACTGGCATAAAAGTAAGATGAATCAGGTGATTCTGGATTGCAAAACATGGGATTTCCAAATCCGGATCAATTTGATCCAGATTAAATTTTTTGAAAAACTGGGCCCATGAGATTGTGATATCCAAGAAAGGAAGGCGTGCTTTGGTAGCAGGTGCTGTCCCTTTGTTGTTCGAGTGGAACAATTATTCAACAAAGGAACGACCCGGTATTTGGGAGCGACAGGCAAGACCACCAAGTCCGGAGCCTGATGTCCTTGAACCAGCAGCAGCGGAGCCTGTCGCCATCCCTATGGTCATGGACCATGACTATGAAGCATCTCCTACTGTGTGCGTGGATAGGCAACATTACGAGCAACTAAAACAGGAAATCGATGCACTTCGAGAGCAAGTGAAAACATGCCATCTGTCCAAATTTGGACTGCAGCGGTTTGCCTCTTCTCCAGAAGACATACGATTTTACACCAGTAAAGACAGCTATCTATAGTTTTCAGCAATTGTCAAAGTTGAACCGGCTTTGATGCCACATATGTTTGTGTAAAACATGTGAAGCACACAGTTACAGAACTTAATCTATATAGGCTACAAGAGGTTATGCTACTATAGCACATTTGTCACATAGTGTAACTGGTGAAGATTAATTCCTTAATTAGATTAACTAACTTCCAAATCCTCTTAAAACCTTACAACTCTGTAGGCTT
>NC_053117.1:40762071-40789571 GCF_010015445.1 Perca fluviatilis | reverse complement strand
CAGAGAATCTTGGCCATGGATGGAGCTGCACAGCCTCATGAATTCATTTTCATTGATGAAGCTGGATTCGACCTGAGCAAAACCAGACGATGGGGTCGTAATGTAATTGGCCACAGGGCAATTGTGAATGTCCCGGGGCAGCACGGGGGTAATATTACATTGTGTGCCGCCATAAGCCTTCGAGGGCTTCTGCATCATCATGCAAAACTAGGTCCATACAATAGCCAACATATACTCACATTTCTAGATGCTCTCCATAATATAGTTGTACAGAACAGACCAGATCAGCCCAGGTTTGGGGTGGTATGGGATAATGTCAGTTTCCATCGGGCTGCTCTGGTCCAGGCCTGGTTCACCAACCACAATCAATTTGAAGTGGTATACTTGGCCCCTTACTCACCATTTTTAAACCCTATAGAGGAATTATTTTCGGCTTGGAGATGGCGTGTATATGACCGCCAACCACGTGCCCGCATGCCTCTTCTGCAGGCAATGGAACAGGCCTGCGGCGACATTCAGGTGACAGCAATCCATGGATGGTTTCGACATGCAAGGGGATATTTTCCCCGGTGTCTAGCGGGAGAAGACATAGCTTGCGATGTCGATGAGGTCCTGTGGCCAGACCCCAACAGACGGCGGGATCCATGAGCCCACATATGCACAATTTCCATGATTTTCTGTGTTTACAGTATAGTGTTTTTTTTTTTGTTGCTTTATCTGAATTCATGTTACCGCAATGTACAGTGCTGCAATGTACAATATTGAGTAGGCCTATTTGCTTTTTTGGTTGTTTGAAAATGTGCCTCCTGAAAATCTGCCTTCTGAATAAACACTGAAAATCAAAGACTGCAGTGTTTTATATAAAGTAGACAAGTGTGTTCCCCCTGATCTGAAAGTGTATGCATATGATGCAAGTATGTGTCATTTTGTCATCAGAGTTACATTTTGACAAAAGAATGTTAGGTTTTGATAGCAGAGTTTAGGTTTTGATAGTAGAGTTTCAATTTGACACAGATGTGAATGGTATATTTCCCAGTGTTGTGTCATGTTTACTTGTGTGTAGAGTTTTGGCACAATGAGCGAAGTTTTGCAAAATTTGTTCAAGCAACGGGCAAAAACTGTAATAAGGGAAAAAATCCACTAATTAACCCTGACAAAGCACACCTGTGAAGTGAAAACCATTTCAGGTGACTACCTCATGAAGCTCATTGAGAGAACACCAAGGGTTTGCAGAGTTATCAAAAAAAGCAAAGGGTGGCTACTTTGAGGAATCTAAAATATAAGACATGTTTTCAGTTATTTCACACTTTTTTGTTAAGTACATAATTCCATATGTGTTCATTCATAGTTTTGATGCCTTCAGTGAGAATCTACAATGTAAATAGTCATGAAAATAAAGAAACACATTGAATGAGGTGTGTCCAAACTTTATATGCACTCCTGATTTACATACACAATATAGTGCAGTTACAGTAACAGTATAGGACAATAACTGTAGGCTAGAAACTTGTACTGTAAGCATCAGTGCTGAAAGTGTACACTTACTTGCACATACTGATAACGTAGATCTTTGACCCTTTCTGAATTGCGCTCAAAGGGTACTCTGTACACTTGCTTCATGCGTACCCTGTTGCGATGGAGGACACAGGAAATGGTAGAAAGGCTGACACTGTTGATTCCTTCAAAGTTTACATTGTCTTCTCTTCTTCTCTTTGCTCTTCTCTCTCTACTTCTCTTTGCTCTTCTCTCCCTACTTCTCTTTGCTGTATTTCACGCAGTCGGATGGCATTGTTTTGACGGACCATATCAACAATGAGAACCTCTTGCTGTTGGGAGAACAAAGGAGTCCTTCCACCCTCATTTGGTAGTCTTGCACATCTACAAAAGGGAAAATGCTCTTACAAATGTATACATACAGAAACAATAGTAATGGACATCACATTCATATGTAAAATGTATTGTATTTTTTTTTTCTTTTTTCCCCAGTCCCCTTTCTATTGACAAACTGATGTACTATATCAAATGTATACAGTAAACTTTCAGTCGCACAAATTAGAAAAACAATACATTTACCTGTTCTCTTCTCTGAATGTCCTGATTATGGTGGCCACAGAGAATCTGGTCAAATTGGGTTGTACTCTTTGTCCTGCTTCCCTCATTGTCATTCCATGAACAAGAACATGGTCTATCACAGTTGCCCGAATTTGATCTGTAATTACTATTCTTGGTCTTGCTCTTCGTTGTCCTTGTACTCTTCCTCCTCGTCCACCACCTCTTACACGAACTCTTCCTCCTCTTCCTCCTCTGCCGCTCACATTGTTTCCATCCATTGTGGTATCAACATTCAACGTACCTGGGCCACCTATGTACTCTGAACTAGAGTTTAGATTCTCGGCCCGAGCCCGAGCCGAGCCCGACCCGAGCCCGGCCCGACTTCGGGCCGGGCCGGGCCGTTATTTTCCGCCACTATCCTCGGGCCGGGCCGGGCCGGGCCGGGCCGGACCCTTGATCAAGCATTTGTGGTTTTGTTTTATCATTACTTTAGCCTAATTGGGTGGGGAGAAAGCTATGCCATAATCAGAACTAGTATCTATATAGGCTATATTTAGGCCAAAGTAGCCTAACAAATGTGTCCAAAAAGTTACACAAGTTGGACTACAGTTACAAAATGCAACATGTGTCATGCGCGGAGTCTCCTCCTCTCGTCCTCTCGCACGCATCACACCGGGCCTGCTGGGCTGTATGGTGGAGCATCACACCGGGCCTGCTGGGCTGTATTGTGGAGCTTAAGTGCAACATGGAGCTTGAGGATGTAAAGAAAAAAAGAAAAACGGGAGAATTACCTTTGAGCAAGTTTGGAGGAAAGTCGGAGGTATGGAGTCATTTTAAACAAGTCGTGGGCAGTGACAACATATGTGTCGGCTTTGTTGAGTGCATTAAGTGCGGCCGCTGTTCGCCTATGACAGCTGATAAAACGGAGAAGTCGATGATGAACAGACACATGAAGCAGTTTGATAGTCAGCCTTCAACGTCCTCTTTTGTTACTTCTCCAAGCATAGGCTGCCCCTGAGGGCGAGGCAAGCCCTCCCAGAGAAATACGTTGTTTTTTTTTTACGTTTCTTCATTCAGATCCATTTGCGATCCGTTCCATTCTGAATAAACAAACAGCGCAGTTTACATGCTTCGCTCCTGTTGCATTATTCATTAAGATAATTTTAAACAGATTTCTGCAGTTCAAACAACTCTGAATTGTAGTTGAGAACATCAGTCATAACGGCCCACGGATTAAAAAAGTGTCGGGTTGAAATCGGGCTCGGGCTCATAATTCCAGTTACAGTTTTTTCCAACTGCTTACACACAAAATCTTTTCATGTCACACGATTTTTGAAACCTCTCACTCAAAGTGCAAAACTACACAGCAAATCTCCAAAACCATAAGCTATTTCTCAGCCTTTCACTCAGTTTTCAATTGCATAAAACACTTTTTTCAAAACATTAAACACAATTCTCTACCTAAGACACAAAAATCTAGCAAGAAGTGACTTGCTATCCATTTCTAAACACAACCAATCAAAATGCTACACTTATTTACCAGGGCACACACTCCTCACATGTGCAAACACATTATGTCATAACTGAACACTAACCAATCATTGCTTTAGTATAGGCCTATACAGAGGCCAAAGGTCAGATTACCTGTTTGGAACAATGGATGCCAACAATAGACAGAGAGCAAGAGGAGGAGGAGGGAGAGACAGGGGATAACAACGAGGAGGAGGAGGAGGGAAGAAGAGTAAGAAGGAGAGCCATTTCTGATGAGATCAGGGAGAGAAGCCCATCTTGAGTAGCTTTACAGTGGCGTCCATACTGCATGCAACTATCTAATGACTATTTCAGCATTACAAATCAATCAGACTTTGTTGTGCACAAAGTGCATACAATTCTGTCCCCCCCCCACACACAAGCACGCACAAACACTCACAACACACACACACACACACACACACACACACACACACACACATATTCTTTATTCTAAAAATGATACCTTTGGTTTACATATGTTTATACTTTTGTGTTCTTGTGTCATGCTACTGTATACAACACTGGGCTACTCTTACAGACATAATGTTTTGCCTAATACATATTTTCTGTTTGACTGTAACATTACATTGTTTTTTACAGTGCACTTTTCAACCACTTTCAGCAGACTACTTTCTCTCTAGAACATTGTAGATATAAGCCTATGAAAGACAAAAGAGCTTTAGATTTAGAACAACAGTGTGTACATGGTATATCCAAAAATTTAGTATTATGAAAAAAGTGTTTGCCATTTGATGCAAATGCTTCATTTTGAGATGTGTTTATGGTATTTTGAATGCAGTGTTTCATTTTGAAGGAGATGTGAGGCATTTAGCATTTTGTGCGTGCAGTTTTGGGAATTGTGTGTAGAGTTTTGAAAAAAGGAGACATAGTTTTGAAAACGTGTGTAAGCAGTTGGAAAAAACTGTAATGTGTCGGGCCGGGCCGGGCTCGGACACAACTTGCACGGGCTCGGGCAGGGTCGGGCCCGATCTAAGCTCTACTCTGAACTGGCTTATATTCTAGACAACTGATTTAATCACATCATTAGAAACAAGTGTGAACAATTTTGAGTTGTTGTGTGTAAACGATGACACCTGTGTTGTAGTTGTGTTTAACTTTTGCCACATGTGTTTACCATTTTGCAACAAAGTGCAAAATGTGTTTTAGTGAGTGAGAATGTGTTTAGAGTTTTGCAAAAAGAGTGGATGAGATTTGCAAACAGTGTCTTAACTACCTGAACTTGTTTAGGGTTTTGCCTACAAAGTGACTGATTCGACAAATGGGTTTGGGCCACTGAGCATTGGGTTCAGTGAATGGGGTTTAGTGTTTTAGCAATTCAGAAATACTGTAATAGGCCTAGGTGCCATCACAGTGTGTGTGTGTGTGTGTGTGAGAGAGTGAGAGAGAGAGAGAGAGAGAGAGAGTTAATGGTTAATGTGGTAGAAGTAACGTACCCAGAAAACTGTCTGAATAAACACACAAATAGATTAGGAATGCAATAAACTTTTATCAACACTGCCATCATCAACTCATAAAAACTTTCAGACTAAAAACTTAAAACTTTCAGACTTCTCTGGAAGATACACACACACACATACACATACACACACACACACACACACACACACACACACACACACTCAGTCTTATCACTTCTTTGAAACAGGAACAAACTTCAGTAAAACATTATCTGGTTGATAATGTTATTCCTCAGAACTTCATTAGTTTAAACAAAAGGAGTCATGTGTGTGTGTGTGTGTGTGTGTGTGTGTGTGTGTGTGTGTGTGTGTGTGTGTGTGTGTGTGTGTGTGTGTGTGTGTGTGTGTGTGTGTGTGTATTGTATCTGCCGCATGTGTGGAAGCTCCTTTATTTTTAAGGGTTTTTTTTCGGGGGTGTGTCAGCTTGTAGATTATAAAGGTGATGCTTCAAACAGAGGTGTTGCTGTTCCTGAAAGACTCCTGATCACTCAAGGACCAGAAGCAACACAGTCTGTAAGTACAGGAGAGGATGACTCTCATTCAGTTTGTGACGGTGGGATTTGATAATTTAGTCTGTAGACAGCGGGTGTAATAAGTTGATTAATTAAATGGGACAGGCCTTGTGTTACAGGTGAAAATATTTTAGTATATCTGTTATGTACAGTACAGGCCAAAAGTTTGGACACACTTTCTCATTCAATGCGTTTCCTTTTTATTTTCATGACAATTTACATTGTAGATTCTCACTGAAGGCATCAAAACTATGAATGAACACATATGGAATTATGTACTTAACAACAAAGTGTGAAATAACTGAAAACATGTCTTATATTTTAGATTCTTCAAAGTAGCCACCCTTTGCTTTTTTTATTAATAAGGGAAATAATTTCACTAATTAACCCTGACAAAGCACACCTGTGAAGGTAAAACCATTTCAGGTGACTACCTCATGAAGCTCATTGAGAGAACACCAAGGGTTTGCAGAGTTATCAAAAAAAGCAAAGGGTGGCTACTTTGAGGAATCTAAAATATAAGACATGTTTTCAGTTATTTCATACTTTTTTGTTAAGTACATAATTCCATTTGTGTTCATTCATAGTTTTGATGCCTTCAGTGAGAATCTACAATGTAAATAGTCATGAAAATAAAAGGAAACGCATTGAATGCGAATGTGTGTCCAAACTTTTGGCCTGTACTGTATGCATATGTAAAGTATGTAAATTAAATTGAATTAACGATGCTTAGTCTATTTAATATTTTCTGAACTAAAGGCTGAGTTTTACCAGTTTAGGAATGTGAGATACTAGATATAGAGATAAGACCATTATTTTAATTTGTAATAACTAATGCTCTGCCCTCTTTTGTTTGTGTCAGACACAATGGCATCACCAACCCCTCTGTCCAAGGCCAACACCACCTTCTCTCTGGCTTTGCTCCAAAAGTTTGGAGATGACAAAAAGACGGGAAATATCTTCTACTCCCCTTTCAGCATCTCTTCAGCCCTCGCTATGGTGATGCTCGGGGCCAGGGGCCAAACAGCCTCACAGATGGCAGAGGTCTAATACACACACACACACATGCAGACACACACGCACACACACACACACATGCAGATACACATGCACACACACATGCACACACACATGCAGACACACATGCAAACACACACACATGCACAGAACATGCAGACACACATGCACACACACACACACACAAACACACACACACACACACATGCAGACACACACACACACACACACATGCAGACACACATGCGCACACACACACACACATGCATACACACAAGCACACACACACACATGACAGAAACACAGACACACATGACACACACACACACATGCACACACACACACGCACTCACACACACACGCACACACACACACACACACATGCTCACACATACGCAGACACACACACACACACATGCATGCAGACACACGCACACAGACATGCAGACACACAAGCACACACACATGCAGACACATACACACATGCAGACACACACACACACACATGCAGACACACAAGCACACACACATGCACATACACACATGCATGCAGACACACAAGCACACACACACATGCAGACACACATGCACACACACACACATGCAGACACACACACACACACGCAGACACACATGCACACAAACACACACACACAAATGCAGACACACACGCACACACACACATGCAGACACACACGCACACAGACATGGAGATACACAAGCACACACACATGCAGACACACACACACACACACACACATGCAGACGCACTCATACACACACACACATGCAGACATACATGCACACACGTACAGGACATACATGCACACATACAGACACATGCCGCACACAGACGTACAGATACACAAGACACACACACATACAGACAACACACACACACACACAGACGCTCATACGCACACACACATACAGACATACTACACACACACGCGACATACATGCACCGCCACACACACATGCATGCGAGACACACGCACACACACACACTACAGACACACAAGCACACACACACACATGCAGACACATGCTTACACACACAAACAGACACACACACATGCAGACGCACTCATACACACATAACACACACACACACACACACACACACACACACACACACACATGCAGACACACATACACACCCTAAACCAAATATTCCAGGCTACAGTTTGGAAGTATTCAGCTGAGCGACTGCATGCTCTAGTTACCCACCATCATTTATTATCAGAATGTATGCAAAAGCAAGAGCCAAACTTTGGTTATTTGGTCTATAGTCTCATCACTTAACTTAAGTCTAATATACTGTTTATAACAGACCGGTCCTTCACATGCTAAGTGCATCACTGTAACAGTTGTCTACTTTGTCCACAGTGCCTGAAAACCAAGGACTGTCAGGATGAGGTCCATGTTGGCTTTGCTAAACTGCTGAGCGAGCTCGAGAAGGTTGGCGCTCCGAATGCCGTCAGTGTTGCCAACAGACTGTACGGGCAGCAGTCCTACCAGTTTCTTCAGGTGTGTGTGTGTGTGTGTGTGTGTGTGTGTGTGTGTGTGTGTGTGTGTGTGTGTGTGTGTGTGTGTGTATCTTACCTTCTCCAGACCTGGGGAAAGCAGCAGCAGTATGATTGTGAAATACTTGTCTTACTGCAATGACTTTAAAGTTCATGAACTAAAGTTACGCAAAGGGATTAATTTGTTTGGGTGATAAGAATCAGTAAATGTGTTGTTGATGGTTTCAGGATTTCTTAGGACAAACCAAAAAGTACTACAAGGCAGAGCTGGAGACGGTGGATTTCATAAGCAGCGCAGAGGCTGCCAGCCTTACCATCAACGACTGGGTGCAGAAGCAGACACATGGTGGATAATACCTACAGACATATACACACACAGACACACACACAAGAGAGTAACACACACAGAGACACAGATGCAGAAAGACACACACACACAGAACACACACAGACACAGAGAAACACAGATACACACACACAGAAACACAGATACAGAAAGACACACGCACACACACAGAAACACACACAGAGACACAGATACAGAAAGACACACACACAGAACACACACAGACACACACACACAGACACAGATACAGAAATACACACAAAACAGACACACACACACACACATGGAGAGAAACACACACAGAGACACAGATACAGAAAGACACACACAACACACAGACACACACACACAGAAACACACACAGAGACACAGATACAGAAAGACACACACACACAACACACAAACATACACACAGACACAAGGACACATTCAACCATTTTTCAACCCTTCAGACTTGCTTTCAGTTGTGTGACATTGCTTCTTCACATATCAATTTTGTGTACCAGATAAAATTAAGAATCTGCTGGCCGAGGCCGACGTGGGCCGCTCAACCAAGCTGGTGCTGGTCAATGCCTTGTACTTCAGAGGCGAATAGAACAGCCATTTTCCGCAGAAAGCCACAAAGGATGCTCAGTTTAGACTCAACAAGGTAACCCTGCTGAAAGCAAACATTGCCTCCTGATGTGGAAGTCTAATATCTGCTAAGACAAAAACTGTATCGGGGTCTGAAGTTCCACGGTCTCGTAGCCAATCACTCATTAAAACAACATTAGTATCCATCAAATATGCTGCAGAGCCTATTAAAGCACATTTTTAGGAATGATAACAGAGTGCTTCTTCCTTTTGTTTTCTTTAGAATGACACTAAGAAAGTGAAGATGATGGAACAGACAACCGTCTTTCCGTATGCTTTAGTTCCTGAAGCACACTGCCAGGTAATCAAACAACTAATCAGTCAGTCGAAATGTCAATCAATTAATTCATTAATCAGAGATTGACGCTGATTAAATGAACAATTGACCCTGCTAATTTTAGCTAATTGCATGTGATATCATAAGCCATCTTAGTTCAATCAGTCAATGGTTGTCATATATATATATTAAAAACATATAATGTTTAAAACCCTCTGGACAGATCCTAGAGATGCCTTACAAAGGGAAGGAGCTCAGCATGCTAATTTTTTTACCCAATGAGATAGACGACAGTACAACAGGTCTGGAGAAGGTAACACACACACACACACACACACACACACACACACACACACACACACACACACAGACAAAGACAAACTTTAATTAATACCATACCTGCAGCTGGAGAAGGAGCTGACCTATGAGAACCTTATGGAGTGGACCGGTCCAGCCATGATGCAGAGTGTGAAGGTCCAGGTCAGGCTGCCTCGGTTCCACATGGAGGAGAAGTATGACATGAAGGAAGTCCTGCTCAGCCTGGGCATGGTGGATGCATTCAACACGGCAAAGAGTGACTTCTCTGGTAGGACATGTGCCTGGATCATATCTCATATATCTATAATCAGTTACTGTAAATAACAGAACTGGCTCCTGTCAGGGTCGGACCGACATTTGGCATTATTTTATAGTAAGTCATGTTTTGTGTTCTCTTCTGTGACAGGCATGTCTCCTGCCAAAGATCTGATAGTGACAAAAGTCCTCCACAAGGCTTTTGTGGAGGTGAACGAGGAAGGAACTGAGGCTGCTGCTGCCACTGCTGCTGTCATAGATAACCAACTGACACAGGGCACGTTCATCGCAGACCACCCCTTCCTCTTCTTCATCCGACATAACCCCTCCATGAGTATTCTCTTTGCTGGCAGATTCTGCTCCCCTGAGTGAGCACTACACATAGTTTAGAGGGGGTTACAATACATCTAGCATTGGAACGGTATATCTCTGTAGTTTCCTGTAGCTAATCGCACTCTCTTAGCTGTGGCTTCTTGTTTGCATCACTTCCTATGTGTTAATGTTTATGTTTTGCATCTAATCTTGTAATCATGTTTATTTTATGTCTGTAATGCATGTAGTGGCCTGTTATTGCTGCATGCTCACACATTACCCTATCTATACCAGGGCTATTCCATTGTCCCAGATGTTAAAACCAGTAAAAATGTAGATGGGCCAGATATTTTCTGCAGACGATTTTAAACCCTTGACAGTTATCAGTAATATCGATGCCAATAACAATAACAATGGGTGCAAAAAATCATAATCAGTTCAGTTTAAGTGTACACATCTTGGTGTAGTCATGGACTCAGACCTGAATTTCAACAGCCATTAAGACAATTACAAAGTCAGCCTATTTTCACGTTAAGAATATATCAAGGGTTAAAGGACTTCTCAGCAGGATTTGGAAAAATCAGACAGATGCAGCTGATTCAGAACGCTGCTGCTCGAGTCCTCACTAAGACCAGGAAAGTGGATCACATCACTCCAGTTCTGAAGTCTTTACACTGGCTTCCAGTGCCTCAAAGAATATATTTCAAAATACTTTTGCTGGTTTATAAATCACTAAACGGTTTAGGACCGAAATACATTTCTGATCTGCTGCTACACTATGACCCACCCAGATCTCTCAGGTGGTCTGGGACAGGTCTACTTCACTATGAACCCCCTAAGACCTCTCAGGTGGTCTGGGACAGGTCTGCTTGCTGTCCCCAGAGTCAGAACTAAACAGGGGGAAGCAGCGTTCAGTTTTTGCGCTCCACATATATGGAACTAACTCCCAGAAAACTGCAGGTCCTGCAACTCTGTTCTTTTAAATCAAGGCTGAAGACCTTTCTTTTTGATGCTGCCTTTCTTTAAATAATTGTTCATTTCTTATACATTACATTATATTCTCATATTTTATCTGTTTGTAATTTTTTTATTGTTTCTAACTGCTCTTTAATGATTTATGTAAAGCACTTTGAATTGCCCTGTTGCTGAAATGTGATAAACAAATAAAGCTGCCTTGCCTTGCTTCAGTGTACCATCTGAGATGTATTTAATAACAAATTAATGAACAGTGTTACTGTTACTGTAGCGGTCACCACATACATAGCTCTTTGCCAGAGAGGAATTATTTTAATAGGTGTCATACACAAAATAAAAAGACATTTTACAAACTATTTACAGGGATTCTTCAGATGAAATCAATGCAACTGTTAAACCATACCAAGAACCAGTGAACCCTACACTGATTGCAATGCAGTAAGCTATCTAGACTTCGGGAACCAATCACAAATTGGCTTATCCACCTGGCGCGCTATTGGCCAGGTTTAACATGATCACGATAGAGAAGCGGCCAAGCAGCTTCTTGTTTACATTCAACATGAAGGCCACGAAGAGCAGCGAAAGGGGTCTTCAGTCAAACAATTAATTGGAGTCTGTGGTGAATCGTTTGGATTTTTAGTCCATGAATCAGGACTCCTATGGCCTTGGAGGCCCACCTCTCCCTCTTCCTCCCCCTCTTCCTCCCCCTCGTCCTCCTCCTCTTCCTTTCCCAGGCCCAGGTTGGGGCCCCATGGCGTTTCCAGGAGGCCCTCTTCTTGGGCCCAGGTCCCGGGTCACTGGGTCTCTGGGGTTTGGGGCAGCCAGAGACACATCCCTCTGCAGATGAACCCCTTTTCCTGCTGCACCGGGCTTCACTTTGGGAGACCTGCTGCCCTTATCGACCACGACATCTGAGGAGACAAAGAGCGAAAAGAGTGACAAGGACACATGCAAACACAGGCTGTGTCTCAAACTGCACACTTCTGTCAGCATACTGCTAGTGTGCACTGACCACTTCCTGCCGTAGTGCCCACTTTCAATGGTATTAGTATAGTCCCAAACGGAGCACTTATGTTAAAACCAAGGGGGGTACGCTTCGCTTCAGAACTCAAACCTCCTATGGCGCCATTTTGATGCTACAAAGAGATCACCTCCCGTTAGCATCCCATTGACTCCCATTCATTTTGACGTCACTTTGACAGAGAATAACTTTACATCTGAAGCGTTTAAAGACTCTATTTGTCCGTTGTTAAAAATAGGCTAACGATTGGGTCATAACCACGAGACTTACTGTCACACAGTAGAGAAATTACCGTATAGTACAGGAGAAGCTCTCAGGCAGTTTGGACTTCCATTAGCTGTTTAGGTTTAATTACTAATGTTAACTAGCATGTTAGTGATCAGTAATTAGCCTGTGCCTAGGTTATCTCCTTACATATACCTACGCTCTCCGTCTCTGTAAGATTGGGAATGATTGAGATTTCTCTTGGCACAGCTACCAGAAGACTTCACACTTTCAGACAGGTTGCTCACGTCACATCTACGTTGTCTCTCTCAGTTGGAGGCTGCGCAGTAAAGCAAGAGATCACCGGAAAAGTGCTTCTAATATCCTTCACTGGTCTCCGTCCAGAGCAACGGGGTCTATTGGTCCATTATATACTGTGTATGATTGTTCCACACTGAACTTTTTGACTGTTTTTAGGGGGTCATCATGGTACTTTCAGTGCACTGACCTTTTTGCGTTATCTACACGATATACTTAAAACTAAGTGTTTGAAGTGTGCAAGTAGACGCTTTGAGACACAGCCAGACTGTAGAAATCATGGACGAAGCTTCGTCATCTGAAAAAGTGAAGCCAATGTTGAAACTCCTTAAAGCTGCATTCTCTCTAACTTCCAGCAGGGGGGAGTCTCCTTAAAGCTGCATTCTCTCTAACTTCCAGCAGGGGGGGAAACTCCTTAAAGCTGCATTCTCTCTAACTTCCAGCAGGGGGGAAACTCCTTAAAGCTGCATTCTCTCTAACTTCCAGCAGGGGGGAGACTCCTTAAAGCTGCATTCTCTCTAACTTCCAGCAGGGGGGGAAACTCCTTAAAGCTGCATTCTCTCTAACTTCCAGCAGGGGAGACTCCTTAAAGCTGCATTCTCTCTAACTTCCAGCGCAGAACTCCTTAAAGCTGCATTCTCTCTAACTTCCAGCAGGGGGAGACTCCTTAAAGCTGCATTCTCTCTAACTTCCAGCAGGGGGGGAAACTCCTTAAAGCTGTATTCTCTCTAACTTCCAGCAGGGGGAAACTCCTTAAAGCTGCATTCTCTCTAACTTCCAGCAGGGGGGAGTCTCCTTAAAGCTGCATTCTCTCTAACTTCCAGCAGGGGGAAACTCCTTAAAGCTGCATTCTCTCTAACTTCCAGCAGGGGGGAGACTCCTTAAAGCTGCATTCTCTCTAACTTCCAGCAGGGGGGGAAACTCCTTAAAGCTGCATTCTCTCTAACTTCCAGCAGGGGCGAGTCTCCTTAAAGCTGCATTCTCTCTAACTTCCAGCAGGGGCGAGTCTCCTTAAAGCTGCATTCTCTCTAACTTCCAGCAGGGGGGAGACTCCTTAAAGCTGCATTCTCTCTAACTTCCAGCGGGGGAGACTCCTTAAAGCTGCATTCTCTCTAACTTCCAGCAAGGGGGCTCCTTAAAGCTGCATTCTCTCTAACTTCCAGCAGGGGCGGAGGTCTCCTTAAAGCTGCATTCTCTCTAACTTCCAGCGGGGGGAGTCTCCTTAAAGCTGTATTCTCTCTAACTTCCAGCGGGGAGACTCCTTAAAGCTGCATTCTCTCTAACTTCCAGCGGGGGAGACTCCTTAAAGCTGCATTCTCTCTAACTTCCAGCAGGGGAGACTCCTTAAAGCTGCATTCTCTCTAACTTCCAGCAGGGGAGACTCCTTAAAGCTGCATTCTCTCTAACTTCCAGCAGGCGGAGTCTCCTTAAAGCTGCATTCTCTCTAACTTCCAGCAGGGGGGAGACTCCTTAAAGCTGCATTCTCTCTAACTTCCAGCAGGGGGGAGACTCCTTAAAGCTGCATTCTCTCTAACTTCCAGCAGGGGGGAGTCTCCTTAAAGCTGCATTCTCTCTAACTTCCAGCAGGGGGGAGACTCCTTAAAGCTGCATTCTCTCTAACTTCCAGCAGGGGGGAGACTCCTTAAGGCTGCATTCTCTCTAACTTCCAGCAGGGGAAACTCCTTAAAGCTGCATTCTCTCTAACTTCCAGCAGGGGGGAAACTCCTTAAAGCTGCATTCTCTCTCTCTCTAACTTCCAGCAGGGGAGACTCCTTAAAGCTGCATTCTCTCTAACATCCAGCAGGGGAGACTCCTTAAAGCTGAATTCTCTCTAACTTCCAGCAGGGGGAGACTCCTTAAACTGCATTCTCTCTAACTTCCAGCAGGGGAGTCTCCTTAAAGCTGCATTCTCTCTAACTTCCAGCAGGGGGAGTCTCCTTAAAGCTGCATTCTCTCTAACTTCCAGCAGGGGGGAGACTCCTTAAAGCTGCATTCTCTCTAACTTCCAGCAGGGGAGACTCCTTAAAGCTGCATTCTCTCTAACTTCCAGCAGGGGAGACTCCTTAAAGCTGCATTCTCTCTAACTTCCAGCAGGGGAACTCCTTAAAGCTGCATTCTCTCTAACTTCCAGCAGGGGGGAGACTCCTTAAAGCTGCATTCTCTCTAACTTCCAGCAGGGGAAGACTCCTTAAAGCTGCATTCTCTCTAACTTCCAGCAGGGGGGAGACTCCTTAAAGCTGCATTCTCTCTAACTTCCAGCAGGGGGGAGACTCCTTAAAGCTGCATTCTCTCTAACTTCCAGCAGGGGGGAGACTCCTTAAAGCTGCATTCTCTCTAACTTCCAGCAGGTGGGAGACTCCTTAAAGCTGCATTCTCTCTAACTTCCAGCAGGGGGGAGACTCCTTAAAGCTGCATTCTCTCTAACTACCAGCAGGTGGGAGACTCCTTAAAGCTGCATTCTCTCTAACTTCCAGCAGTGGGGAGACTCCACTGGCTCCAAAACGAAGTCTGTTTCTAGATTAGATTAGGGTCATTGTAACCCTTATCAGTTCAATTTCCTAAGCACAAATGGACATTTAGAAAAACAGAAAAAAGGGATAAAATATCCAATTTTTCATTTTTTTTCACCTTGACAAACTAAAAAAATTGATCTTTAAACTGTTAAACTGATCAGAAATTGAGAAAATTACAAAATTGCGTCTGAGCTAGGTGGAACGAGGGAGAGAATACCATGGCAGTATTATGAATAATTGGAGCTCAGACGCAATTTTGTAATTTTCTCAATTTCTGATCCTCTGAATAAAAAACAGAAAATTGGAAAAACAGTTTAAAGATCGAATTTTATAATTTGTCAAGGCGGAAAAAAAATGAAAAATTGGATATTTGAACTCATTTTTCTGTTTTTCCAAATGTCCGTTTGTGCTTAGAAAATGTAACTGATAAGCGTTACACTGACCAGATTAGATTAAATTGTATAGTCATTGTGCAGTGTACAAGTACAAAGACAACGAAATGCAGCTTGCGTCCAACCAGAAGTGCAAAAAAGCAGAAAAGTGCAATGTGATATACAGCGTATAGACAGGTGGCACATAGGCAGGACTATGAATCAATTTCTATAGAAGTCTCTGAGAAAATGAGCCTATACTTCTCTTCTTGATTTATTACCTCAGTAAAACGTTTTCATAATTAGCTTAGCAATGCTAACGATGCTAATACTGTGGACATTAAAATAGAGCTCAACTTAAATCTTAAACTTTGACCCTCTTACTGCGTGTTTTCACTTCAGCAAAGTGAAATGCCCTCGATAAGCCTAGAAATGTAAAAAATGTGTGTGTGTGTGTGTGTGTGTGTTAGTGTGTGTGAGTGTGTGTTAGTGTGTGCGTGTGTGTGTTAGTGTGTGTTAGTGTGTGTTAGTGTGTGTTAGTGTGTGTTAGTGTGTGCGTGTGTGTGCGCATGCATGCTTGTGTGCACGCGTGTGTGTGTCTGTCTGTCTGACAGTGTCTGTGTGTGTGCGTGTGTTTGTGTGTATATGTCTGTGTGTGTGCATGTGTGTATATGTCTGTGCGTGCGTGTGTGTGTGTGTGTGTATATGTCTGTGCATGCGTGTGTGTGTGTGTGTGTGTGTGTATATGTCTGTGCGTGCGTGCGTTCGTGTGTGTGTGTGTGTATATGTCTGTATGTGTGTGCGTGTGTGTATATGTCTGTGTGTGTGTGTTTATATGTGTGTGTGTGTATATGTCTGTGTGTGTGTGTGTGTGTGTGTGTGTGTGTGTGTGTGTGTACCAGGTGGGGGTGGCTCCTCCTCAGCAGCAGGGGGTATCAGAGACTTGTTTGGCAGCAAGTCCTCCAGATCTTTCATCACCTGGTTGGTGCTGTCCTTGTTGTTCCTTCGGTTCTTCTCCTCGTCTCGAGCCTAAAGATAAACAGACATCTTAAACATCTATCTATCTATCTATCTATCTATCTATCTATCTATCTATCTATCTATCTATCTATCTATCTATCTATCTATCTATCTACCTACCTACTTACCTATCTACCTACTTATCTATCTATTTATCTATCTATCTATCTATCTATCTATCTATCTATCTATCTATCTACCTACCTACTTACCTATCTACCTACTTATCTATCTATTTATCTATCTATCTATCTATCTATATCTATCTATCTATCTATCTATCTATCTATATAGTATAAACAGAACAAGTTAAACTCATACTTACCATTTGCATCTTCTTCTTAAGGTCAATGTTTGCTTGTTGGTATCCTTTTGAAACGGCATTCAGGTAGTAGAGCGCCAACCTGTTATAATATGTATTAAAGTATTATATATATGTATTACAGTATTATAATATGTTTTACAGTATTCTATATATTTAAGTATTTAAGCCTCCAGTCGTCGAGGTCTAATTTGACCCATTTTCAAAAAGTTTCTATATCAAAAATGTGGTTTTCTTTCAACCACATTTTTATAACAAAGTAACATGGATGGTTCCCTACAGCGCTCTTCACAAGTTACATAAATGATCAGTTCACTACTTTCATTGAATTTGGGCGTTTTATTCAATCTTATAACATGTAAGGAAAAATGTATCAAAGAACGTTGAAAAATGTAGGAAACAATGTCTAAACACACACACACACACACACAAAGACTCACAACACACACACACACACAAAGACTCACACACACACACACACACACACACACACACACACACACACAAAGACTCACACACACACACACACACACACAGACACAGACAGACACACACAGACACAGACACAGACACAGACACACACACAGACACACACACACACACAAAGACTCACACACACACACACTGACACACACACATACACAAAGACTCACACACACACACTGACACACACAGACACAGACACACACATACACACACAAAGACTCACACACAAACACACACACACACATACACACACACACACACAGACACAGACACAAAGACTCACACACAGACACACACAGACACAAAGACTCACACACACACACTGACACACACAGACATAGACACACACAAACACACACAAAGACTCACACACACACAGACACAGACACACAAACACACACACAAACACGCGCGCGAGCACACACACACAAACACAGACAGACAGACAGACAGACAGACAGACAGACAGACAGACACACACACACACACACACACACACACACACACGGGCACACACACACACTGACACGCACACACAGACACACACACACACACAAGTCACTAATAATATGTATTACAGTATTATAATATGTATTACAGTATTATATATATTTAAGTATTTCAGGCTGTGACAGCTATGTGAACCAAGCCAGCTGTGTAACTGTTCCTCAGATATCGAATGCTATAATAATAATAATAATAATAATAATAATTATTATTATTATTATTATTATTATATAACTTACACCATGAGGAGGACAGCGGGCATGATGAGTCCGGGGTTGGTGGCGTACAGAAAGATGTTCCCGATGAAGGCGGGAAGATCCTGGTCTATCGTCTCCATGACAACGTCATACATCTTCTCCTGGCCGCTGGGTGGAAACACACGGTGGTGGTACATTAATAAAAGTATCCACCGAGTCAATAATGTGAGACAGTTTCAGCATAACTCTCCCAGGGTGGTATTATTGTTGTGAGTGATGATGGTATGTTGATGATGATGATGATGATATTTTGTGATGATGATAATGGGTGATGATGATGTTGGTGTTATGTGATATTATTTTGTATTGATTTGATATGTGTGATGTTTGTGTGTGTGTGTGTCTGTGTCTGATTGGTGATGTGTATGATTTCGCGATGATGATGATTTGTGCGTGTATTGATGATGTTTTTGCGCTAATGATGATGATGATGCGCGTATGTATTTGTTATATTTGGTGTATTGATGATGTTTGTGTGATGATATTGAGTTGTTGATGTTGATGGCGATATTATTGATGATGATATTTGTTGTATTGTATTGGTTTTGGTGATGATGATGTCGATAGTGTTATGATGATGATGATGATCGATATGGTGATATTGATGATGATGATGGATTGTATTGATGATGATATTGATGGATTAACTGATGATGGTATTGATGAGGTGTTATTGGTATTGATGAATTAGCGTATTGATGATATTATGATGATAGCGTTAGCGTTGATGATGATGATGATGATGGTGATGATGATGATGATATTGTTATTGGTATTGAGGTGTTGTTATTGATATTGATGATGATTAGATAGTGCTTGTTGTTGTTATTGATGTGCGATGTTATTATTGATATGATGATGGTTTGGTATTTTGATGATGATAGCGTTATGATGTGATGATGATAGCGTTTGGTATTGATGATGTTGATGATAGGTTATTATTGTTTTTATGTATTGATGATATTATTGATATGTATTGATAGTGTGTATTATTGTATGTATGTATTGTATTATTGTTATTGTATTATTGTTTTATTGATAGCGATGCGTGTGTGTATTATTATTATTGATAATGCGTCGCGTGCTTATGTGATATTATGATGATGATGATATTGTTTATTGTAGATGGCGTGCGTTTGTGTGTATTATGTGTGTATTGTTGTTATTGGTTGTGTGTGTGTGTGTATGTGTTGATGCGTGTTGTGTTATTATTATTGTTTGTATGCGTGCTTGTGTGTGTGTGTGTTGTGTATGTGTGTGTGTGTGTGTATTGTGTGTGATAGCGTGTGTATTGTATGTGTGTGTGTGGTGTGCTTGTTGTGTGTGTGTATGTGTGTTTTGTGTGAGCGTGCTTGTGTTTGTGTGTGTGTGTGTTTTTGTGTGCGTGCGTGCTTGTGGGTGTGTGTGTGTGTGCGTGCGTGCTTGTGGGTGTGTGTTTGTGTGTGTGTGTGTGTGTGTGTGTGTGTGTGTGTGTGTGTGTGTGTGTGTCTACTCTCTTACTGACCTGAAAGGCCCACAGTCGAATGACGGAGACAGGGTCATGATGGTGTAGACCACAGGCAGCAGGCTGAGGAACAGCACCAGCAGCAGCAGGCCCATGTAGAAGTTGTTGGACCCCGAGGCCTTGAAGACTCTCTCGTGGGGAACGTTGGTGCACATCACGGCCCAGCACTGGAAGTACATGGAGCTCAGGAGGCGCAGGATGTTCAGACCCACCAGACCCGGAGCGTAAAACGCCCCCATCCTGACGAAGACAGCAGCAACATTACTTCATTTATCCCTCCATGTTGTCCTTGGGTCAAATATGGCACATTTTTAGAGTTTCTGTATCGAAAATGTGGGTTTTCTTTCAACTACATTTAATAAGAAAATAACCTGGATGGTTCCATAGAGCGCTCTTCACAAGTTACATAAATGATCAGTTCACTACTTTCTCACACACACACACGCACACACAGACGCACAAACACACACACACACAGACGCACAAACACACACACACACAGAAGCACACACGCACGCACACACGCATACACAGACACACACACAGACACCCACACACACACACGCACACAGACACACGCACAGAAGCACACACATATACACACGCACACACGCGCACACACAGATACACATGCACACAGACGCACACACGCACGCACGCACACACGCACGCACAGACGCACACATGCACAGACGCACACACAGACACACACGTACACACACACACGCACACATGCACAGACGCACACACAGACACACACCCACACACGCACACACACACACACACATGCACAGACACACATACAGACGCACACAGCGACACACGCATGCACAGACGCACACACACACACGCATTACAGACGCACACACAGAACACACACACACGCGACCACACACGACACGCCGGGCACAGACGCACACAAACACGCACACACACACACACACGCGCACACAGACGCATACACACACACACACGCACAGACGCACAGACGCACACACAGACACACACACGCACACATGCAGACACACACGCACGCGCCGCACACACACACACACACCGCACACACACACACGCACACACGCACGCACGCACGCGCACGCACAACACACACACACACACACACAAGCTCCGGCCCTTTAAATACTCACCGACAGCAGACAGCAGTTTCTATATCGAAAATGTGGTTTTCTTTCAACCCTTTTTTATTAACAAAGTAACATGTATGGTTCCCTACAACACTCTTCACAAGTTACAATTATCAGTTCGCTACTTTTATTGAATTTGGGCATTTTATTCAATTTTATAGCATTTAAAGAAAAAATTGATAAAAGAACGTTGAAAAACGTAGGAAACAAATGTCTAAAAAGCACTGAAAAAGTGTTGAAAAGACGACCAAAACGTTGGAATTATTTTTACATTTTGACCCAGAAAAACTAAAAGTTGCTCAACGGACGACGGGGAAGACAACACAAGGGTTAATCATTTACACACACACACACACACACACACAGACACACACACAGACACACACACAGACTCACACACAGATGCACACAGTCAAATTTGGCCCGTTTTTAAAGTTTCTATATCAGACATAAGTTTCTTTCAACCAAATTGCCCAATAATAACATGGATGGTTCCACACAACGCTCTTCACAAGTAAAACTAAAATTCAGTTTCTTTCATTACATTTTGGGAGTTTTATTCAATATTATAGCATATTTCTGCTTTTTAAACTCAAAAATTAGGTATGATGTTGTAGAAATTAGGATTATTGACCATGAATTCCAAGAATCAGAGTGAAACTAGTGTTTATAATTTGGTGTTAGTGGTGTATATACTGGTGGGGGAAAAAAGCATTGAAAACTTTATAAAAAGTGACAAAATGACAAAAAAAAGCAACAAAAAACATCCAAAAATCGCCAGAAGTCTAGAAAAAAATGCAAAGAAATATTATTATTATTTATTTTTTTAGCTGCAAGGACAACAGGAGAGTTATACTAAATAATCAGCCAAATTTGAACTAAACATCTCAACACATTCTCACTCCCATCTCATCAAAAAAGGGGTGATTTTTGCATCGCTATCCGACGCTGAGAGACACTGACCGAGCGAGTTGAGAGTGAGAACGGGTTGAACAGCTATACAGTAGACTCAGATTATTCTTCTAAGTGTCTGACAACATTAAGGGATGGATCCCTACAGAGATAGACCTTTTAGTTAAAGAGTAAGATCCTTTTAGTTTAACATGAAACAGCCCCGAAATCACCATCACCAAACTCCACCAGACTCCATGTAAATAATCAGGACTTTTAGCGTGTATAGAGCCAGCATATCTCTACCAGACTCCATGTAAATAATCAGGACTTTTAGCGTGTATAAAGCCAGCATATTTCCACCAGACTCCATGTAAATAATCACTACTTTTAGCGTGTATAAAGCCAGCATATTTCCACCAGACTCCATGTAAATAATCACTACTTTTACGTGTATAAAGCCAGCATATCTCCACCAGACTCCATGTAAATAATCAGGACTTTAGCGTGTAAAGAGCATATCTCCACCAGACTCCATGTAAATAATCACTACTTTTAGCGTGTATAGAGTCAGCATATCTCCACCAGACTCCATGTAAATAATCAGGACTTTTAGCGTGTATAGAGCCAGCATATCTCCACCAGACTCCATGTAAATAATCAGGACTTTTAGCGTGTATAGAGCCAGCATATCTCTACCAGACTCCATGTAAATAATCACTACTTTTAGCGTGTATAAAGCCAGCATATTTCCACCAGACTCCATGTAAATAATCACTACTTTTAGCGTGTATAAAGCCAGCATATTTCCACCAGACTCCATGTAAATAATCACTACTTTTAGCGTGTATAAAGCCAGCATATCTCCACCAGACTCCATGTAAATAATCAGGACTTTTAGCGTGTATAGAGCCAGCATATCTCCACCAGACTCCATGTAAATAATCACTACTTTTAGCGTGTATAGAGCCAGCATATCTCCACCAGACTCCATGTAAATAATCAGGACTTTTAGCGTGTATAGAGCCAGCATATCTCCACCAGACTCCATGTAAATAATCAGGACTTTTAGCGTGTATAGAGCCAGCATATCTCCACCAGACTCCATGTAAATAATCAGGATTTTTAGCGTGTATAGAGCCAGCATATCTCTACCAGACTCCATGTAAATAATCACTACTTTTAGCGTGTATAGAGCCAGCATATTTCCACCAGACTCCATGTAAATAATCAGGACTTTTAGCGTGTATAGAGCCAGCATATCTCCACCAGACTCCATGTAAATAATCAGGACTTTTAGCGTGTATAGAGCCAGCATATCTCCACCAGACTCCATGTAAATAATCAGGACTTTTAGCGTGTATAGAGCCAGCATATCTCCACATGTAAATGGATGAATTAAGGGTTTATTTCAACCAAACCAGAGTGGTGATTGTTGGAACAGTGGAAAGATGAACCAAGACGGCTTTTGGTAGTTTTATTTAGTTTCTGTCAACTTTGAATGAAGTGTGGTTTACAATGCTAAAAGTCCTGATTATTTACATGGAGTCTGGTGGAGATAGGCTGGCTCTATACACGCTAAAAGTCCTGATTATTTACATGGAGTCTGGTGGAGATAGGCTGGCTCTATACACGCTAAAAGTCCTGATTATTTACATGGAGTCTGGTGGAGATAGGCTGGCTCTATACACGCTAAAAGTTCTGATTATTTACATGGAGTCTGGTGGGTTTGTCTGTATGTCTGTCTGTCTGTCCGTGTTTGTTTCTGTTTGTGTGTGTGTGTGTGTGTGTGTGTGTGTGTGTGGTTGTGTGTGTGTGTGTGTGTGTGTGAAGATGTAGAATTAGAAAGTTGCATGAAAAGAGTAAAGTACAAGTACCTCAACATTTGGACTTAAGTACAGTACTGGAGTAAATGTACTTAGTTAGTAAATCACCATATCATTCCTTGATTGAAGATCAGCCCCAGCACATTCCCGCTGATGTCAAACTCTCCGTACGAAGGCTGGAAATCGACACAACAACATGATTAGCTCGTCACCTGCTCGACACACTGTGCACCTGCTCGTCTCTCTGTAATTAAGTTCCCGCTGCAGTGTCCCGTTCCACTGCCTGTTAGGGATCAGCTGTCCTGCCAGATGTCACCGTACGGTATCAGGTTGGATCCAAACACAACTGGGCTGCACTCACACAGTGATCAACAAACACTGGATGACTCAGCTTGGTCTGAATCTTGTCTTTCTCGGAATAAGGACAAAAAACTATACAATGAGTGTGTTGTCTGTGTGTGTGTGTGTGTGTGTGTGTGTGTGTGTGTGTGTGTGTCTCTGTGTGTGTGTGTGTGTGTGTGTGTGTGTGTGTGTGTGTGTGTGTGTGTGTGTGTGTGTGTGTGTGTGATTGTGTGTGTGTCTGTGCGTGTGTGTTGTTCGTCTCTGCGTGTGTGTCTCTGTTTGTGTCTCTGTCTCTGTGTGTGTGTGTGTCTGTGTGTGTGTGTCTGTGGGTGTGTGCGTGTGTGTGCGTGTCTGTGTGTGTATGTGTGTCTGTGTGTCTCTGTGTGTGTGTGTGTCTGTGTGTCTCTGTGTATGTGTGTCTGTGTGTCTCTGTGTGTGTGTGTGTGTGTGTGTCTCTGTGTATGTGTGTCTGTGTGTCTCTGTGTATGTGTGTCTGTGTGTCTCTGTGTGTATGTCCGTGTATGTTTCTCTGTGTGTGTGTGTGTGTGTGTGTGTGTGTGTGTGTGTGTGGGTGTGTGGGTTGTGGTGTGTGTGTGTGTGTGTGTGTGTGTGTGTGTGTGTGTGTGTGTGTGTGTGTGTGTGCGTGTGTGTGCGTGTCTGTGTGTGTGTGTGTATGTGTGTCTGCGGGTGTGTGTGTGTGCGTGTGAAACCTGGTCTAAAGTCAATAACGCAGCATTTCATTGTTATTTTAACAGAGCATTAGTAAAATGCTCCTAGGCTCGTGCACAGCGCGCGCACACTATGCTTGTTACACACACAGGGAGACAGCACACACAAACACAAAAATATAAAAATAAAAATGTTACGGTGCAAATCCTCCATCATGTTTTAAAAATAGTGATTTTGATGAGATCACAGCAGTGCCCCTAGCCCTCCCATTCAAAAGGCCATTTGACCGAAAAACGAAAATACGGTAAATCTTAAAAGTGGTGTTTCCATCCTAATTATGCTTTTAAACGAAAGTTTGACTTGGGTACATTCACAAAAAGACCCTAGGTTGCATTTTGGCGAGAGTTACACTTTAAGTCCGATGTAAGAAGGCGCGGGAATTAATAATTTGGAGTCAGATTTGACCGGCCTTAGGGGCCTTATTTTGGACTAATTCCCACTACAGAAGATAAAAAGAAAATATAATTTATTCTTTACTAAATCTAACCAAGCTAACACAAACACACGTCCTGTAATGAGCCACTGACACAATATGAGTACTCACGAATCCTGCCTCCAGATCCCAGCACCAACAGTAGTTAAGGAAGCGGACAATGACAGCCCGCAAAAAGTCACCAACCAGGATGGTCAAATAGGTCACCTGTATGTCCGACACGGTCAGCTTCACAAATTCCTTCAACGAGAAGCCAAAGAAAAAAGAAGCGAAAGAAATAAGCACAAATACAAACCGATAAATGAAATCCGTAGAGCTGTAAACAAAGAAATACACCTATACAGTGGAACCGACTGCCCCCTGACCATCAGAAGTTCAATTGTGATATTCAAAGCCAGGCTCAAAACTTACCTTTTTACATTGGCCTTCGCGGGCTTAATTGTCTTATCCTGCTATGTTTGTAATTAAGTGTTCGTCTTTTGATGTCGTTTTAGCCTAAATCACTGATTTGTAAGTGTATTTGATTTTAATTTATCACCCTGTGGTTAATGCGCTATGTACAGCACTTTGGTCAGTGCAAGCTGTTTTTAAATGTGCTATAGAAATAAACTTTACTTACTTACTTACTATAACTTCTCATTCACCAGTATACAGTATAATAACTACTAACTTTTCCCACTGCAGTCTCCCAGCAGGGTCCTCTGATGACGTCAGCTGGATGCACATTTTGAGGAGGAACAACTGTTGTGTTGTAGAAGGAGCTGTAGTTGGCGGCGTACTCATGCAAAGCCAATATAGTGGCATTTTTGATGTCCTTCTCACTCTCCAACTAAAGAACAGAAAATACAAAGCATACTCATTGAGACTGGAACTTTTAAAGGTGCCCTGCCACACGTATTTCATGACTTTGTGGTGATGTCTGAAGGTCTACCATGGACTCTGTAACCATGGTTACCTTGTTTCAAGCCATTCTAGCGCGGTATAGAAAGCCTGCAGGAAGACTCGGCTCGATTTCTGCCAGTTCTCATTAATATTCAACGAGCTAAGCTGTTTGAATCTGATTGGCTAACAGCTAGCCAATGAGAGCCTGGCTGTCAGAATCCTTCACCCAGCCCAACTGGGCGAGCTCATGAATAGTAATGAGCTCAGGCAGTATGATGTCAGACTGACCGGCTGTTGTGATTGGTCTGATTTCTCTGCTTATTTCTTTTCAGTGGCTAGAGCTGACAGAGGAGGTAGCAGTTCATTTTCACATTCACCACATAACACACACACAAACACACATATGGACCTCACTGATTTAAAGAAATGCAAGTAAAAAACGTTTTTTTATGGCAGTGCACCTTTATGTAAGGGTTAATGCTCGACGAGGTGTTCATTGTCAGGTATTAATGGACGACGGCGAGACGTGAAGCTTTCACATCATAAATGGTGTGAAAGGAGGGATTGTTGAGTTTTAAAAAGTTAAATATAAATTTTATATCAATGTACTTTTATGTTTTAAGTGTATTCACAACGTACGTTGCAACTGGGTTAGGCGAAAAGGATTTTATCGATACTTGTAGACCTGGAAATTAGATATCAATATGTCCAATTAAACAATTGCAAGTCAGAATTATTGAAGGTTACATGTGGGGTCCCACAAGGATCAGTGCTGGGTCCTAAATTGTTTCTATTGTATATAAATGACATTTGTAATGTGTCTAAATTATTAAATTTGGTTTTGTTTGCTGATGACACCAATTTGTTTTGTTCTGGCAAAATCCTTGAGCAGCTTTTGGATACAGTGGAAACTGAACTTGATGCTTTAAAACGATGGTTTAATCTTAACAAGGTGTCTTGGAACATAAATAAAACTAAATACATAATATTTGGACATCGGAATTTTAAGTCACCTAGACAAATTACATTAGACAATATTGAAATAGAAAGAGTAATGGTTAACACGTTTTTGGGAGTTGTCCTTGATCACAAATTATGCTGGAAACCACATGTTAATCATATTAAAACTAAAATATCAAAGTCCATAGCTATTCTGAATAAAACCAAATATATTCTTAATATAAATTCTTTGCATTTATTATATCAATCCCTCATACTTTCATATGTAACTTATGGTGTGGAAGTTTGGGGGAAAACATATAAAACTATTACAAATCCAATTTTCTTACTGTAAAAGAGAGCAATTAGAATTATAAATAGGGTAAATTATCGTGAATCGACAAATCAGTCATTTATAAATTTACAGGTACTTAAATTTAGTGAACTTGTAGACCTTAAAATTGCATCTCTAATGTACAAAGTATTTAATAGTATGTTGCCAGACTGTATCCAAAGGCTGTTTCAAATAAGAGAATGCCATTATGAAGTGAGGGGA
>NC_053117.1:40739571-40757071 GCF_010015445.1 Perca fluviatilis | reverse complement strand
AAACCAGCCTCTTGAGACTCAACCAGCTGACGTTTTGTCTCGTCACCAATCTTTGGCCTGAACTGGGCTTTTTCATTGCCTAATCATAAAAGGTATAAACAAATGTTTCTTGTCAACCTGCCTCGTTCTTTTCCATCCACGTGAGATCGTCTTTATTCATATTAGCAAAGACCTGCGAACGTTTCACCACATAGTAGATGAGATACCCGCTGCCTCCCAGGCACAAGAGGATCAGAACGTTTGCCAGAACCCTGAGGAACCGTCGGAGATGGATGTTCTCATCTTTCTGGTTCATCTGTTCATCAACGATGGATTCCTACAGCGGGGCAAAATAGGTACGTTTAAAGCACACGTGTCAAACTTAAAGGTCCCATGACATGGTGCTCTTTGGATGCTTTTATATAGACCTTAGTGGTCCCCTAATATTGTATCTGAAGTCCCTTTTATATAGACCTTAGTGGTCCCCTAATACTGTATCTGAAGTCCCTTTTATATAGACCTTAGTGGTCCCCTAATACTGTATCTGAAGTCTCTTTTATATAGACCTTTGTGGTCCCCTAATACTGTATCTGAAGTCTCTTTTATATAGACCTTAGTGGTCCCCTAATACTGTATCTGAAGTCTCTTTTATATAGACCTTAGTGGTCCCCTAATACTGTATCTGAAGTCTCTTTTATATAGACCTTAGTGGTCCCCTAATACTGTATCTGAAGTCTCTTTTATATAGACCTTAGTGGTCCCCTAATACTGTATCTGAAGTCTCTTTTATATAGACCTTAGTGGTCCCCTAATACTGTATCTGAAGTCTCTTTTATATAGACCTTAGTGGTCCCCTAATACTGTATCTGAAGTCTCTTTTATATAGACCTTAGTGGTCCCCTAATACTGTATCTGAAGTCTCTTTCCCGAAATTCAGCCTTGGTGCAGAATTACAGCCACTAGAGCCAGTCCCACAATGAGCTTTCCTTAGGATGTACCATTTCTGTGTCTGTAGCTATTGAGGAGGAGAGAGGGCCGGGCAAGGGGGTGTGTGGCCAACTGCCACTTTGGTTCGTTTGAAAGCGTCATGATGTCTCTCTCTCTCTCATGGGGTGGGCCAAATTCTCTGGGGGGGGCAAAGCCGAAAGGGGAGGTAACCTTTTCCCTTTGCGACCTCATAAGGATAAGATTCCTGATTGGTCCATCTGAGCTTTCATTTTCTCAAAGGCAGAGCAGGATACCCAGGGCTCGGTTTACACCTATCACCATTTCTAGCCACTGGGGGACCATAGGCAGGCTGGGGGAACTCATATTAATGTTAATAAAACCTCATAAAGTGACATTTTCATACCATGGGACCTTTAAAGCCCTGGTTACAATGCCTATACTCCAACACAAATACGCACGCACACCTGCTAACCTTGAAGCTGGTGGTGATGGAGGCGTACTTATTGTCTGCGGTCTCAGAGTTTCCTATCAGGTAGTCCCAGCTGGTAAACATCTTCCAGCTGAAGGTGAAGTCTCCCTCATCCCCTCCGTCCCCTCCTTCGTTTGCGTTACGAGCCATCCTGAGGAGTGAGAAAAAGAAAACATTGAAACACACAAACGTCTCGGTCTGCACAAGTGTACGTCTGATCGTTTGTGCGTCTCGCCTTACGTTCGTATGACAACCATCAGGCTGTATCCGAAGATGCCAACGCCCACCAACAGGTATGACAGCGGGAGCCTGAACTTCAGAAGCCCGATCTGTCGTTCGTTGTTGTAGTACCCGTAGAACAAAATGGAGTACTTGAAGTATCCCTGTTCAGGACGCAGTCACAGATTTATACTTCACGTATTACAACTGCACAGTAGTTTTTACTATTAAATTGAAAAACACCAAAGGACGGCAAAAGTCCATATGCTAAAGGAGATTTTTAGTGTGAATAACAAACGCCAACGGCAAAAGTCCATATGCTTAAGGAGACGTTTAGCGTGAATAAAAAACGCCAAAGGACAGCAAAAGTCCAGATGCTAAAGGAGACTTTTAGCGTGAATAAAAAAGCCAAAGGACAGCAAAAGTCCATATGATAAAGGAGACTTTTAGCATGAATAACAAATGCCAAAGGACAGCAAAAGTCCATGTGCTTAAGGAGACTTTTAGCGTGAATAAAAAACGCCAAAGGATGGCAAACGTCCATATGCTAAAGGAGATTTTTAGCATGAATAACAAATGCCAAAGGACAGCAAAAGTCCATATGCTTAAGGAGACTTTTAGCGTGAATAAAAAACGCCAAAGGACGGCAAAAGTCCAGATGCTAAAGGAGACTTTTAACGCCAAAGGCACATGACCAAGTTCGTATGACAACCATCAGGCTGTATCCGAAGATGCCAACGCCCACTAGCTGGTATGACAGCGGGAGCCTGAACTTCAGAAGCCTGATCTGCCGTTTCTTGTTGTAGTACCCGTAGAACAAAATGGAGTACTTGAAGTATCCCTGTTCAGGACGCAGTCACAGATTTATACTTCACATATTACAACTGCACAGTAGTTTTTACTATTAAATTAAAAAAATAAAGCTAAGATCCTTACTTCAAAGTCACTGAGCACAGAGTAGTCCATGGCTGTGGCCTGCTCCTCTCGAGGCACCGTTTTTCTGGGAATGGAGCCATAGGGAAGACCCATAAGAACCTAAAAAGGATGGATAGAAGAGAGAAAGGAGAGCGAGAACATGTATAAGGCTATGCTCGCTCCACCACTTTGTTTTATCTAACGTTAGCACCTCTCTCTCTCTCTCTCTCTCTCTCTCTCTCTCTCTGATCTTTCTCTAACTCGCTCCACCACTTTGTTTAATCTATCGTTAGCATCTCTCTCTCTCTCTCTCTGTTCTTTCTCTAGCTTGCTCCACCACTTTGTTTTATCTAACGTTAGCACCTCTCCATATAGCGCTCTAGGATACTGTAGCAGTAGCTGCTGTTGAAGGCTGTACCTCAGGCACTACCACCAGGCCAAACATGAGCCCCAACAGGACCATGTTCAGACCGTACATCCACCTCAGGAAAATGAAGTAGGAAGCCACGGATGATCCAAAGTGACCTATGATTAGGAAAACAGAGAACTTGATTTACAGATGTAGTGATATCAGAAACATTAAAGTCATAGCTCTGTTATTTTTTGCAAATAATGTCAGAGTGGTACCAACTTTCTACATCCTTTATCTTCCTCTCCCAGGGTATACAGGCCGTTTTGAAGTTCTCAAAGTCACGTTTAAACTTGATAAGTTTCTGAAATAAAGAAATGGTTGAAATGGGTATTACTGCAATGTCATCGGATATTTGGATTGATGTAGCTTTGAGCAAGGGCGTAACTTTGGGTTCAACATGCGGGGGTGTTGAGATCTCTAGCTAACTATCTAGTTTCTGGGACATTTAAAAAAGGGACAAAAACTTGTGTTTGATAAAATTGCCACCAAACACCAAAGGACAGCAAAAGTCCAGATGCTAAAGGAGACTTTTAGCGTGAATAACAAATGCCAAAGGACAGAAAAAGTCCAGATGCTAAAGGAGACTTTTAGCGTGAATAAAAAAACGCCAAAGGACAGCAAAAGTCCAGATGCTAAAGGAGATTTTTAGCGTGAATAAAAAAACGCCAAAGGACAGCAAAAGTCCAGATGCTAAAGGAGACATTTAGTGTGAATAACAAATGCCAAAGGACAGAAAAAGTCCCGATGCTAAAAGAGACTTTTAGCATGAATAAAAAAACGCCAAAGGACGCCAAAAGTCCAGATGCTAAAGGAGACATTTAGCTTGAATGAAAAACGCCAAAGGATGCCAAAAGTCCATATGATAAAGGAGACTTTTAGCGTGAATAAAAAAACGCCAAAGGACGCCAAAAGTCCATATGATAAAGGAGACATTTAGCTTGAATGAAAAACGCCAAAGGATGGCAAAAGTCCCGATGCTAAAGGAGACTTTTAGCGTGAATAAAAAACGCCAAAGGACGCCAAAAGTCCATATGATAAAGGAGACTTTTAGCGTGAATAACAAACGCCAAAGGACAGCAAAAGTCCACATGCTAAAGGAGACTTTTAACGCCAAAGGCACATGACCAAGTGTCTGTATTTTATGTGATGGGAGAGTGAGAATGTGTTGCCTCTTTACACTATGTCACAGTATAAGTCAGTAGGGACTAAACGGCGTGTAACGACACAAAAAGCGAAACAAATGTGTTGTTATAACATGCAAAATGACGTGTTATTCATATGCCATTTGGTGATACCAGGCTGGCGGATTACCTTGGCCATCATGACTTTGAATGCGAACAGCTTCCGGCCTTTTCCTTTCCCAAGAGCTCCTTCAAATTTTTCAACAAAATCCTGGGCCTCCCTGTTCGACCAATCAGAGAACACATCTACCAATGACATACAGTGAACACGATCTACCTAGACACCAGTGAATAAATAAGTCAGCAGCAACAGGAAGAAGAGTAAAAAACGACTTTGCGGTTTGGGATGAGTTATTGATTGACGATGTAATGCATGCGGTCAGAGTGTCGGGAAGAAGACTTGGCAAGCAGTGGGTTAGTCAGCCACAACAACAGTGTCAAGCTCATGAAAAAGTTAGAGCAGGTCACCTATCGGGTTGCATTCTTACTCAGATCTGTACGGAGAGGCACACACACTAACCTATGCTGCAACTGGCAAGGCATCCGCTCGGTGTTCATTCCAGTCTTCACACCGAGAGGAAGGTGTCTAACAGGCTGAACTAAAGCCAACCTTGGCGTGGGATGCAACGTGTTAACCTGAGTTTAACTGCCAACTTTCTGCATGTGTCGCCGGAGTATTTGCACAACTGAATAAAACTGTGAATGTCAGTGTTTCCTTTAGGATTTTTTTTAGCAGTGGAGGTCAGGTCCATACATCACCAACCCCCCCCCACCCTCATGAAACAGAGCTGACACTTTGCTGCAGCACAAACAAATATATTTATTCACCTCTTGACATTTAGGCTAAGCATTCTGTAGCAAATAACAATAAACCCACTATTAATTACATTATCTTTAAAAAAATGACACAATGGAGCTTTAAGCCCAACTCCCCTTGAATTTCACCCCCTTCTTGGATACTCTGACCTTGATGACTGAGAAGAAGTTTTGACTTTCCAAAGATCACAGCACCGATAAAGAGAAGAACCAAACAGCTCAGGTAGCGATGAACAAGTTTTAATGAATGATCAACATCACATGTACATGACATGAGTGATGGGAGGCATTTAGGAAAGCAGTCGCGAGAAAAAGTCAATCGGCAAAAAAACTAATCATCAGCAAGCAACAAAAAAAAACAGAAACTAGAAGAGAAAGGGTCAGTGTAACGCTTATCAGTTCAATTCTTTCCCGATATGGGTATTGCTACCGTATATGACGATTAAAAAAAACAAAAACATTGTGCAGCCCTAAGATATTGTACAAAAATACAAACTTGTCATTTATTGGACACATCATCTCAGAAACTGCTGTAAATTCCAAAAATTACTGTGAATTTATAAACAAGAAGGGACATGTTAGAATCCCAGAAAGCCTTGTGACTTTTTATATTTTGACAGACTTTGGGGTCAGAGGTGCTAACCTGACTCCTCCAGATGGATCGCTTCGCATTTTTCTCGGCATATCCATCTGGGAACTACCGTTGTAGAACTTTTGGGATGGGGTGAAAATCCTGGTTAGCTGATTAGATAAACCATCATATGGTATAGGTGGTGATAGATGGGCCAAATCAACCAATCAGATCAACGAAGCGTATGAAAATACAACTACAAGCCAGGCTACCCCTGCTGCTGCTGCTGCAGGCAAAGCATAGCTCGTTAGCTCAGCAAGCAAGCAGCATGTCGGTAAAGGAGCTTTGCCGTTTGTGTAACGAGAATTTAGGAATAAAAGACACCATTTCAGGTTCCTGGTCCATATTCCAAAAGAAGGATCCAAGAGGAAAAAGCATTAGCGAGCGGCTAACATAATTAGGGCTACCGCTGTCTGAAAATCCTGGTTAGCTGATTGGATAAACCATCTGTCTATCACCACCTTAACCCGCCTCAAAACCAACGCTGATTGGCCGGTCGTTTGGCGAATGGCTCCAAATTTTCTCTATCTCAAGATGCCAGACTGATCTGGGAGTGGAGAACTGGAGCTCGCCAGATCAGGACCCTCTCACCAGGCTACAGAGGTGCTTTCAATTAATAGGGCGGAAAAAAATGAAAACATTTTTCCAAATGTCTGTTAGTGCTTAAAAAATTGAACTGATAAGAGTGACACGGACCAGAAGGCAGCAGCAGTTTCAGTTTGTTACTTGAGAAGTGTGAGTCTCCTCTTCATGCGCCAGGGTTTGTTCCTTAACGTAGCGATCAGTTTCTTCTTCTCCTCTACCTCTTCCTTGAGGGCTGCCATCTCTCCCTCCGACAGCGATTCTTCGTCCGATTTCTCCTCCTCCTCCTCCTCCTCCTCGAAAGAACTGATGAAGGGAAAGAGCTGTCACGTGCTGCAGCTTTCACAAACTATAAGGGTCCGATTTTAACGATCTGAGCGCACGGTGTGTAGCACCTGGTGCAGGTGTGTTTAGGGCGTGTTCGAATCCACTTTTGCTAGTTTAATGGTGGAAAAAATGGTCTGTGTGCCGGGCGCCTGGTTCTAAAGGGTTGCACTAATGCCGCGTCCTATTTACCTCAGAACTGGGAAGCCGCAACTGGGAATGACGTCATACCCGAGTTGAATGCTTTCTACAGTGCAGGCCTAAAGTTTGGACACACCTTCTCATTCAATGCGTTTCTTTATTTTCATGACTATTTACATTGTAGATTCTCACTGAAGGCATCAAAACTATAATTGAACACATATGGAATTATGTACTTAACAAAAAAGTGTGAAATAACTGAAAACATGTCTTATATTTTAGATTCCTCAAAGTAGCCACCCTTTGCTTTTTTTGATAACTCTGCAAACCCTTGGTGTTCTCTCAATGAGCTTCATGAGGTAGTCACCTGAAATGGTTTTACCTTCACAGGTGTGCTTTGTCAGGGTTAATTAGTGGAAGTTTTCCCCTTATTAATAAAAAAGCAAAGGGTGGCTACTTTGAGGAATCTAAAATATAAGACATGTTTTCAGTTTATTTCACACTTTTTTGTTAAGTACATAATTCCATATGTGTTCATTCATAGTTTTGATGACTTCAGTGAGAATCTACAATGTAAATAGTCATGAAAATAAACGAAACGCATTGAATGAGATGGTGTGTTCAAACTTTTGGCCTGTACTGTATTTAAAAGTCTGATTTTCATTGTTTTCGTTAGCTTTAGCCCGGTTAGCTATTGTTAGCAATACCAGTTGATAACAACGCATTACGGCGCTTTTTGTGCACGCAAACAGCGTAACAACATGTCCACAGATAGAAGTTGGACATGGCTGTGTGTGAACGACTGATTTAGTGAGACACAAATAAGACAGAAGTGCTTATAATAACTTTATGTTACTGCAGCTTTCACAACTGTTGATAGGGGGAGGGGGGGGCAGCCATGTTGGATTTTGAACTCGGGGTACTGCGAGATTGTCCAAGGTCTGAGCTCGTAAATACAAAATCGTATAAGTGTTAGTCGACTAAGAATTTCTTTAGTCGAGGACAGCCCTAGTTTTTTGGTACGGGCGAACGTGGCAACCGCCCGGGGCGGCATTTTTTTGTGTCACATGGGGGGCGGCACAAGAACTTAAAGAAGCGGTTTTCTGTTATCGATCATTTCACTGTGTGGGGAATTGGCAGATCAGCGCCCCCAGCAGCTGCAGGCGCCCTGCTTGCTGAGAGAGGTCAACACCCCCTATTTTCACAATGAAATGGACCAGTCCGTAACAGTGCGACCGCGGCGCGAAAGATAAACACAAAGTGACAGGAGAAATGGGAGTACACAGAGACGGAGCGAGACCAAGACGAGTCTAAACCTTTATTTTATGTCAATTGTCTAAACGCGAAAATGAAACAAAGTTACCCAAGCGGCTCAAATAAAAGAAAAAAGCGAAAAGACATGTTTTCGGCAGTAGGAGGACCTCGTGGCAGTAGCAGGACCTGTGGTGGTGTCGGCAGCAGTGGCATATGCACAGTGAGGAGGAGACTCAGGAGGAGAGGGACAGAGATGAGGGAGTGAGAGTAGAACCTGCGGTATACGCACAACTCCCCTTAAAACACTTTGGCCCTTGATAACTGAGTGGTGGACAAACTGTTGATAATACTACAACAATAAAAGAAGTAGGCATGCTTTACTGTATGATTGCATTAGTAGCGTAGATAAACGTTGTACATCATGCAAACTTTCTTAACGAGAATTGTAGCTTTTCTATCTGCATTGACAGACAAAAACTCATGATAGACCTCTTCAAATTATAGCACAGGGCCTCTTGAGATTATTTTATATATATATATATATATATATATACACAGTACAGGCCAAAAGTTTGGACACACCTTCTCATTCAATGCGTTTCCTTTTTATTTTCATGACTATTTACATTGTAGATTCTCACTGAAGGCATCAAAACTATGAATGAACACATATGGAATTATGTACTTAACAAAAAAGTGTGAAATAACTGAAAACATGTCTTATATTTTAGATTCCTCAAAGTAGCCACCCTTTGCTTTTTTTGATAACTCTGCAAACCCTTGGTGTTCTCTCAATGAGCTTCATGAGGTAGTCACCTGAAATGGTTTTACCTTCACAGGTGTGCTTTGTCAGGGTTCATTAGTGGAAGTTTTCCATTATTAATAAAAAAGCAAAGGGTGGCTACTTTGATATATATATATATATATATATATATATATATATATATATATATATATATATATATATATATATATATATATATATATATATAAGAGAGAGAGAGAGAGAGAGAGAGAGAGAGAGCGACACTTCCGCCGGGGCATCATTCAGTATGGAGAAGCCCCCTGGGTGTATAGAGGTGTGTGGAGGTGTATAGAGGTGTGTAAAGGTGTGTAAAGGTGTGTAGAAGTGTGTAGAGGTGTGTGGAGGTGTGTAGAGGTGTGTGGAGGTGTGTGGAGGTGTGTAGAGGTGTATAGAGGTGTGTAGAGGTGTATAGAGGTGTGTAAAGGTGTGTAAAGGTGTGTAAAGGTGTGTAAAGGTGTGTAGAAGTGTGTAGAGGTGTGTAGAGGTGTGTAGAGGTGTGTGGAGGTGTGTAGAGGTGTGTAGAGGTGTGTAGAGGTGTGTAAAGGTGTGTAGAGGTGTGTAGAGGTGTGTGGAGGTGTGTGGAGGTGTGTAGAGGTGTGTAGAGGTGTGTAGAGGTGTGCAGAGGTGTATAGAGGTGTGTAAAGGTGTATAGAGGTGTGTAAATGTATGTAGAGGTGTATAGAGGTGTATAGAGGTGTGTGGAGGTGTGTGGAGGTGTGTAGAGGTGTGTAAAGGTGTGTAGAGGTGTGTAGAGGTGTGTAGAGGTGTGTAAAGGTGTGTACAGGTGTGTGGAGGTGTGGACAGGTGTGTAAAGGTGTGTACAGGTGTGTAGAGGTGTGTACAGGTGTATAGAGGTGTGTAGAGGTGTGTAAAGGTGTATAGAGGTGTGTAAATGTATGTAGAGGTGTATAGAGGTGTATAGAGGTGTGTAAAGGTGTAAAGAGGTGTGTAAAGGTGTGTAGAGGTGTGTAGAGGTGTGTAGAGGTGTGTGGAGGTGTGTAAAGGTGTGTAGAGGTGTGTAGAGGTGTGTAGAGGTGTGTACAGGTGTGTGGAGGTGTGGACAGGTGTGTGGAGCGTGCAGGTAAGTCAGAGAATACTGCACCTGCTCAACTTCCTATTCTTCTTCTTCTTCTTGTCCTTCTCAGCTCCTACATCCTTCCCTTGTTTCCCTTTACCTTTCCCCTTCTCCTTATTACTCTCCTCTTTGTCCTTTTTGGAGGCTCCCTTTTTCTTCTTCTCTCGTTCGTCTTCGCTCTCCTCGTCGCTCTCATCCTTCGCTTTCTTCCGGGAGGCTTTGGAACTTTTTCTTTTCACATTTCGGTTGTCTTCCTCTTCGTCTTCATCATCTTCGCTGTCGCGGGGCTTCGCTTTCTTCTTCCGCCCTCTCTTCCTCGGTGACTGGTCCTCGTCCTCCTCTTCTTCATCTTCGTCATCATCGTCGCTGACCCGTTTGGCTTTACGTTGGGGTTTGGCTCGTCTGTTCTTAGCTTTCCTCCGGGCCTCCACTGAGACAAACATATGAGACAAACAGCTTAACATCGCTCAAAACTACCCCTCTTTTACATTTTAGAAACATTCCTCCAGCGTGAGTGACATCCAACCCGTTCTCACTCTGACACAGGACTAGAGATGGCCTGATACCATTTTTGACTAAGGCCTATATAAAAGCATCCAAAAAGCAGAATGTCATAGGACCATTAAAGAGTAAGATACTTTTTGTTTAACATGAAACAGCCCTGAAATCACCATCATCAAACTTCACCAGACTCCATGTAAATAATCAGGACTTTTATCATCATAAAACACACTTCATTCAAAGTGGACAGAAACTAAATACAACTATAAAAGGCCGTCTTGGTTCATCTTTCCACTGTTCCAACAATCACAACTCTGGTTTGGTTGAAATAAACCCTTAATTCACCCATTTACATGTGGAAATATTCTGGCTCTATACACACTAAAAGTCCTGATTATTTACATGGAGTCTGGTGGACATATGCTGGCTCTATACACGCTAAAAGTCCTGATTATTTACATGGAGTCTGGTGGAGATATGCTGGCTCTATACACGCTAAAAGTCCTGATTATTTACATGGAGTCTGGTGGAGATATGCTGGCTCTATACACGCTAAAAGTCCTGATTATTTACATGGAGTCTGGTGGAGTTTTGTGTAGAGATGGCCCGATACCATTTTTCGCTTCCCGATACCGATTCTGATACCTGAACTTGCGTATCGGCCGATACCGAGTACCGATCCGATATTAGTGTGTCATATATTTTATTATGTTTTAACAGCTGTATACTACTATCCCTGTATGGATGTGATATGATGTATAACAGCTGTATACTACTATCCCTGTATGGATGTGATATGATGTATAACAGCTGTATACTACTATCCCTGTATGGATGTGATATGATGTATAACAGCTGTATACTACTATCTCTGTATGGATGTGATATGATGTATAACAGCTGTGTACTACTATCTCTGTATGGATGTGATATGATGTATAACAGCTGTGTACTACTATCTCTGTATGGATGTGATATGATGTATAACAGCTGTGTACTACTATCTCTGTATGGATGTGATATGATGTATAACAGCTGTGTACTACTATCTCTGTATGGATGTGATATGATGTATAACAGCTGTATACTACTATCTCTGTATGGATGTGATATGATGTATAACAGCTGTATACTACTATCTCTGTATGGATGTGATATGATATATAACAGCTGTATACTACTATCTCTGTATGGATGTGATATGATGTATAACAGCTGTATACTACTATCTCTGTATGGATGTGATATGATGTATAACAGCTGTATACTACTATCTCTGTATGGATGTGATATGATGTATAACAGCTGTATACTACTATCTCTGTATGGATGTGATATGATGTATAACAGCTGTATACTACTATCTCTGTATGGATGTGATATGATGTATAACAGCTTTATACTACTATCCCTGTATGGATGTGATATGATGTAAAACAGCTGTATACTACTATCCCTGTATGGATGTGATATGATGTATAACAGCTGTATACTACTATCCCTGTATGGATGTGATATGATGTATAACAGCTGTATACTACTATCCCTGTATGGATGTGATATGATATATAACAGCTGTATACTACTATCCCTGTATGGATGTGATATGATGTATAACAGCTGTATACTACTATCTCTGTATGGATGTGATATGATGTATAACAGCTGTATACTACTATCTCTGTATGGATGTGATATGATGTATAACAGCGTATGTATACTACTATCTCTGTATGGATGTGATATGATGTATAACAGCTGTATACTACTATCTCTGTATGGATGTGATATGATGTATAACAGCTGTATACTACTATCTCTGTATGGATGTGATATGATGTATAACAGCTGTATACTACTATCTCTGTATGGATGTGATATGATGTATAACAGCTGTATACTACTATCTCTGTATGGATGTAATATGATGTATAACAGCTGTATACTACTATCCCTGTATGGATGTGTTATGATATATAACAGCTGTATACTATATATCCCTGTATGGATGTGATATAATGTATAACAGCTGTATACTACTATCCCTGTATGGATGTGATATGATGTATAACAGCTGTATACTACTATCTCTGTATTGATGTGATATGATGTATAACAGCTGTATACTACTATCTCTGTATTGATGTGATATGATGTATAACAGCTGTATACTACTATCTCTGTATGGATGTGATATGATATATAACAGCTGTATACTACTATCCCTGTATGGATGTGATATGATGTATAACAGCTGTATACTACTATCCCTGTATGGATGTGATATGATATATAACAGCTGTATACTACTATCCCTGTATGGATGTGATATGATATATAACAGCTGTATACTACTATCTCTGTATGGATGTGATATGATGTATAACAGCTGTGTACTACTATCCCTGTATGGATGTGATATGATGTATAACAGCTGTGTACTACTATCCCTGTATGGATGTGATATGATGTATAACAGCTGTATACTACTATCCCGGTATGGATGTGATATGATGTATAACAGCTGTATACTACTATCCCTGTATGGATGTGATATGATATATAACAGCTGTGTACTACTATCCCGGTATGGATGTGATATGATGTATAACAGCTGTATACTACTACCCGGTATGGATGTGATATGATGTATAACAGCTGTATACTACTATCCCTGTATGGATGTGATATGATGTATAACAGCTGTATACTACTATCCCGTATGGATGTGATATGATGTAAAACAGCTGTATACTACTATCTCTGTATGGATGTGATATGATGTATAACAGCTGTATACTACTATCCCTGTATGGATGTGATATGATTTCTATCTCTGTTGTCTGTCTGATCAGGTTTAAAAACTGGGGTCAGTTGGCCTCGGATGGTTTAGACATTATGGCCGATTATCAAAATCTTTACGTAGAGGACCACAGTGGAAATAAGTTTGTAACTTTCTTGTGTTATCCTCGACAGTTCTGATAAATGTACAATGTCACTGTGTTGGCATGTTGTTATGCATTTATTTCTGATACTGTCTAATAAATCAAACAAAAATCAAACAAAAATAAATTGGATTTTTACTTTATAGCTCTGTAGAGGCTGATTTAATTAATTTCCAACATTATCGTAAACTTTCCTATTGTACTTTTGATTAGCTAAATCATTAGTCTGGCTATCAGCAGACCAATCTTAAGATTGAACATTAGTCTGGGGAGTCTGCTCTGTATTTTCTACTGCACAAGAAAATACAGAGCGGACTAAGTCTCGCTAAAAGAGACTTTTAAGCGTCAATAACAACGACAAAGGCACCTGACCAAGCGTCCGTATTTAACGAGATGGGAGTGAGAATCTGTTGTGACATCAGGAGTGTGCAGCCATGATTTATATAGACTGGGTAACCCCAGCCCGATCAGCCGGCGATTCGATTTCTCGCTGCAGCTCAGGCTGCTTCCGTTACAAATCTGCGGGGACCAATCACAAACTGGCTTATCCACCTGGCGCGCTATTGGCCAGGTTTAACACGGTGACGATAGAGAAGTGACAGAAAGCTAGACCAAGCTCAATGCTACAAACCAACACGTTTGTTGACAAGTTTCCTGCCTGGAGTTTTCGCGTCGCTTTGCAAAGTACATCACCCGGATCGTTGCTCTGATTGGTTGAAGGACTATCCAATGGCATACAGAGTCATTTGAACTATGCCCGTTGATCACACCTCTTGTGCAGTAGAAAATACAGAGCAGACTCCCCAGACTAATGTTCAATCTTAAGATTGGTCTGCTGATAGCCAGACTAATGATTTAGCTAATCAAAAGTACAATAGGAAAGTTTACGATAATGTTGGAAATTAATTAAATCAGCCTCTACAGAGCTATAAAGTAAAAATCCAATTTATTTTCTACGTAAAAGATTTTGATGACCCCAAACTGTGAAGTTAATGCGCAGTAAAGCAAGTGATCACCGGAAAAGTGCTAAAAGCCTTCTCTGGTCTCCGTCAGAGCAACGGGCTCTGTTGGTCCATTTTATATACGTCAATGGTATTGCCAGACCTTCCTCCACAGTGCTGTGGAGGAATGTCTGAGCTAGCACACAACATTCCTGGATGGAAGAAAAACATGCTCTGGCATTTCTTTGAACCAATCACAATCATTGGTGCGGGGGGCTAAGCTCCGTGCGGGGGCTAAGCTCGCAGAGCCGAACGCCTCTGCTAAATAGCCTCAGGAAGGAACTTGTTTTGGTACGTTCAAAAGTAGTTTTAGTGGTGCAGCAGAAAACTCAGATTGGACAGTTAGTCTAGCTAGCTGTTAGACAGCAGACAGACAGACAGACAGACAGACAGACAGACAGACAGACAGACAGATAGATAGATAGATAGATAGATAGATAGATAGATAGATAGATAGTCTAGCTAGCTGTCTGGATTTACCCTGCAGAGATCTGAGGAGCAGTTAGATAGATAGACAGACAGACAGACAGACAGACAGACAGACAGACAGACAGACAGACAGACAGATAGTCTAGCTAGCTGTTGTGTGTGTGTGTGTGTGTGTGGTGTGTGTGTGTGTGTGTGTGTGTGTGTGTGTGTGTGTGTGTGTGTGTGTGTGTGTGGCTGTGTGGCTGGGATGGTTTAAAGCAGTGTTTCTCAAATGGGGTTAAGGGTCCCCCTAGGGGTACTATGGAGGACTGCAGGGGGTATGTGTCCCCCTAGGGGTACTCTGGAGGACTGCAGGTGGTACATGTCCCCCTAGGGGTACTTTGGAGGAGTGCAGGGGGTATGTGTCCCCCTAGGGGTACTCTGGAGGACTGCAGGTGGTACATGTCCCCCTAGGGGTACTTTGGAGGACTGCAGGGGTATATGTGTGTCCCCCTAGGGGTACTCTGGAGGACTGCAGGTGGTATATGTCCCCCTAAGGGAATTTCTGGAGGACTGCAGGGGGTATGTGTCCCCCTAGGGGGTACTCTGGAGGACTGCAGGTGGTACATGTCCCCCTAGGGGTACTTTGGAGGAGTGCAGGGGGTAGGTGAAATTTTTTGCAAAATGCTTTTCAGTTCCATGTCTGTAGTTCAGTGTGCCGATGTGCTGCAATAGCAGCAATCGGCACAATGACTATTGTTTCTCATACTTATTCTTTATCTTCCACCACATTTCTGTCCTGCTAAGGCTCATGAAGCATTGCCAACATGTCGCACACAAAATACATCAAAACGTGTGTAATGCGCCGTGAATGGTGTGCTATGTGTTTTCTAAGAAATTTGCCTCACCGTTTTCATGAAATCTGCAAAAAAACGCAAAATTTCCCATAGACTTTAATGGGAAATCGTCGCAAATTAACATCGCTCAAAACTACCCCTCTTTGGGACCATGTTGTATCGCCATACTTTAATGTAGAAAAAAATTAAAAGTTTAAACCCAAGACAAGACTTTGGCCATTATTGGGCGGAATGGGCATTTGGATATCAAGCACGGTTTCTACGAAATCACAGTTTACGTATCGTCCTCTTTTCAGACCGTTTCAGATTTTCCAATCTGTGTATGTGGCCGGAATGTTGAGAGTTAGAGTGGGAGTCAGAGTGTGGAGCTGCAGTATGATTCTCTGAAATTTTTCCAAACAAATTGTTCTCCCTCCTACAGTTTTCAGTCTTCATACATCAAAGTTGGTCAAAATGTAGGAAATCTTGTCCGGTGCCGAACATGCGAATATGGAATCCACTGGACGTAAACATTTTGCTCTAGACACACCAACTGCCGATAGAAACAATGGAGTTGCGGTACGATTCTCTGAAATTGTTTCCAAACAAATTGCTTTCTTCCTTACAATTTTCAATCTACATACATCATAGTTGGTCAAAAATGTAGGACATTTTGGGCCCGGCGCGGACATGTGACTATGGAATCCACCGGACCTAAACTTTTTGTTATTTTCAAACCAACTGCCGATAGAAACTGTAAAAAAAATTAAGCTGCAGTACTTTTTCAGACCGGTTGAGATTTTCCAATGTGTGGGGAGAGAATGCTGAGAGCTAGAGGGGTGAGCTAGAGGGTGAAGCTGCATTATGATTCTCTGAAAGTTTTCCAAACAACTTGCTCTCTCCCGTACAGTTTTCACTCTTCATACATCATAGTTGGTCAAAATGTAGAAAATGTTGTGCCGGTTGCAGACACGTAACTATGGAATCCACTGGACATAAACTAATTTGTCTCTTTTTCAAACCAACTGCCGAAAAACTATTCCCTAGAATTTGCTATACAACCATGATCTTCATTCCATTCACACAAACATTCCTTCAAAAAAAAAAACTCAAAAATAAAAAAAAAAAAAAAAAAATACACAAAAAAAAAAAAAAAAAAAAAAAAAAAAAAAAAAAAAAAAAAAAAAAAAAAAAAAAAAAAAAAAAAAAAAAAAAAAAAAACATTACTTTCCTGTCAAACACATTTCACACATTCTTCATTAAATACACACACACACACACACACACACATACATACATACACTCACACACACACATATACATACACACACACAAACACACATACACACAGATACACACACACAGACACACACACACACACATATATATACATATTGAGAGAGAGAGAGAGATCTCCACCAATCAGAAACATAGTTACGCTTAGGATTGTGGGTAGTGTAGTACTTCTTTATGATGTCCTGTCAAACATACATCTCTCTCCTTTAACTAACACACACACACACACACACACACATTGTCGCTAAACCCACCAGACTCCATGTAAATAGTCAGTCATTTAAGCATCGTAAAACCCACTACATTAGAAGTCGACAGACGCCAAATAAAGCTATGAAAAGCCGTTTTTGGTCTTCTCTACACTTTTCCAGCCATCACAACTCTAGTGTTCGTTGAAATAAACTCATAGTTTACCGATTTACATGTGAAAATATATTGACTCTACACACGCTAAAAGTATTATTTTTTGAATGGAGTCTAGTGTGTTCAGCTCTAGCTACTTCATACCTTCTTCTGGTAAACAGGTCTTAAATAGGTTTTAAAAGGTCTATCTCTGAAGGGTTAAGACACTTAATTCACTGTAAACCCATCAGACTCCATGTAAATAAACAGTAATTTAAGCATCGTAAAACCCACTACATTAGAAGTCGACAGACGCCAAATAAAGCTATGAAAAGCCGTTTTTGGTCTTCTCTACACTTTTCCAGCCATCACAACTCTAGTGTTCGTTGAAATAAACTCATAGTTTACCGATTTACATGT
>NC_053117.1:40717071-40734571 GCF_010015445.1 Perca fluviatilis | reverse complement strand
GCCTATATAAAAGACTTCAGATACAGTATTAGGGGATCACTAAGGTCTATATAAAAGAGACTTCAGATACAGTATTAGGGGACCACTAAGGTCTATAAAAAAGAGACTTCAGATACAGTATTAGGGGACCACTAAGGTCTATAAAAAAGAGACTTCAGATACAGTATTAGAGGACCACTAAGGTCTATAAAAAAGAGACTTCAGATACAGTATTAGGGGACCACTAAGGTCTATAAAAAAGAGACTTCAGATACAGTATTAGAGGACCACTAAGGTCTATAAAAAAGAGACTTCAGATACAGTATTAGGGGACCACTAAGGTCTATAAAAAAGAGACTTCAGATACAGTATTAGGGGACCACTAAGGTCTATATAAAAGAGACTTCAGATACAGTATTAGTGGACCACTAAGGCCTATATAAAAGAGACTTCAGATACAGTATTAGGGGACCACTAAGGTCTATATAAAAGAGACTTCAGATACAGTATTAGGGGACCACTAAGGTCTATATAAAAGAGACTTCAGATACAGTATTAGGGGACCACTAAGGTCTGTATAAAAGCATCCAAAAAGCACCATGTCATAGGACCTTTAACAATTTTGCTAGCCCCATCAAGAGAATATTATGTCAGTGGGTTTTAAATTAATTTTAATTTTGATTATAACTAATTTGTTTGGAAACTGACAGATTAACGTACGTACTGTACGTCCGAACGGATGGAAGTACTCACGGACTGACAGGCTACGTAGCCTGCAGCCACAACTACAACCAGCGCGAAGGCATAAACAAACAGTGACACAGGGACAACCTTTGCTCTCCAAAGCTAAACTGGACACCGTCCCAGCGGTCAAATCAGTGCTCGTAGCGCCGCAGCGTCTGCCTCCTCCCTTCACTATTGGGTAAGATAAGAGATGCTCATCGTGGTCCAGCAGGCATTGAGATATCCGGTAATGTGTAGCCTGTCAAGGCTCAGTTTTCTGCTACACTGTGCCAGCATGGAGGGAGACTGGTACAGAGCCAGACCACAACCCTGGGTGGCCGGTGTTACTCGAATAAGGCCGAGCCAGATTATGACAGAGTCTCCTGGACACCGAGAGGCTTAACAGTCTTCCTCCAGCTTCATTAAAGAATGGGATTCTTGGCCTACATTGAAAGAATTAAGCATAGGGGCTTACTTCATCTTCTAGTTCTCGAATAACTGCAGAATAACGTAATGCTTATACCTGCCATGAATTCATCATGAGCGTCAAAGGAAGTCATGTTGTTATGGAAATGACAGCTTGTCGTTGGGCGTTTTTTTTAAGAAAAGTTAAATTTTCTTTAACTTCAAAAAGAAGATCTGAGCTGCAAAAGAAAAGGGTCAGAGGTAGTGTTTTTGTAAAACACGGTCTTAGGGCAGTTCGTGAAATGGACACGTTATTTAATCTACTGATTCGTGTACCGAACACGTTAATGTCTTTATTTTTTGTGTGGTGGGCACGAATTTTAAAGTGATGTTTTTCAATGGGAAGCACATTTCGTGATCGCAGAACGATTACAAAGAAAGTGGCAGGCGTTCATTTAAATTTAAAGCTCCTTTCGATTGGACTAGCTTGCCTGGGTCACTAAGATTAATAACATCTTTGAGATCCTTCAAGACATCTTTGTTCATTTATTTGCAAACAAGCAACTGTTGTAAATGCTTTCCATAAAACTTGATTGCTTTCTGGTGTAATTGTTTTTTGGATTTTTAGTTTTTTAATTTAACTTAATTACTATTAATACATTTTGTAATGATCATTCAGGTGATGTCTGGGCAGGGGTGTAAGAGGGTGTGGGGGGGGGTTAGTATGTGAGTGAATGTGTATGTTGTACTGTAATGTCTTGTCCTTTGTACTGTCCAGTCCTATCTAGGACCCTCTTGAAAATCAGATGATACATCTCAAGAGGTATTCCTCGTTAAATAAATAAATAAATAAAATTACGGTAGCGAGTCGTATTGATAAGGCAAAAATACGAGCAGGTAGGTTGGTCGGGGGGGGTGGGTGGATGGGTCAAACAACTCAGGACTTTCACCACGGAGACTGGGGATCGCGTCCTGCGTGTGACAGTTCCTTTCCTCGTTATTCTCTTCCTAACCACAACCGTCCCGTTGTTGTGGCGTTTCATTTCCCCGTTGTTGCGAGCAGCCCAGTTCGAGCAGGCAGTTCGTGAAAAGGTCACGATTGAAAATCGTGACCTGTACACAAAATAAACGAGAAATTCGCGACCTGTACATGAAACAAACGAGAAAATCGCGACCTGTACACAAAATAAACGAGAAATTAGCAGTACATGAAACAAACGAGAAAATCGCGACCTGTACACAAAATAAACGAGAAAATCATGACATGTACACAAAACAAACGAGAAAATCGTGACCTGTACACAAAATAAACGAGAAACTCATGACCTGTACACAAAACAAACGAGAAAATTGCGACCTGTACACAAAATAAACGAGAAAATCGTGACCTGTACACAAAATAAACGAGAAAATTGCGACCTGTACACAAAATAAACTAGAAAATGCTTACCTGTACGAAATAAACAAAACCTTAATGAAACAACAAAATCGCGACCTGTACACAAAATAAACGAAACTCATGACCTGTACACAAAACAAACGAGAAAATTGCGACCTGTACACAAAATAAACGAGAAAATCGTGACCTGTACACAAAATAAACGAGAAAATTGCGACCTGTACACAAAATAAACTAGAAAATCGTGACCTGTACACGAAATAAACAAGAAAATCGCGACCTGTACACGAAATAAACGCGAAAATCGTGACCTGTAAAAATAAACTAGAAAATCGCGACCTGTACACAAAATAAACGAGAAAATCGCGACCCGTACATGAAATAAACGAGAAAATCGCGACCTGTACATGAAATAAACTAGAAAATTGCGACCTGTACACAAAATAAACGAGAAAATCGCGACCTGTACACAAAATAAACGAGAAAATCGCGACCTGTACACGAAACAAACGAGAAAATCGTGACCTGTACACAAAATAAACGAGAAAATCGTGACCTGTACACGAAACAAACGAGAAAATCGTGACCTGTACACAAAATAAACGAGAAAATCGCGACCTGTACACAAAATAAACGAGAAAATCGTGACCTGTACACGAAACAAACGAGAAAATCGTGACCTGTACATGAAACAAACGAGAAAATCGCGACCTGTACACAAAATAAACAAGAAAATCGTGATCTGTACATGAAATAAATGAGAAAATCACGACCTGTACAGGAAAAAAACGAGAAAATCGTGACCTGTACACAAATCAGTGAATCAAAATAACGTGACTATTTCACGAACTGGTGTGAGACCGCGTTGTTACTCCACATGATAATGCAAAATAGATGCTGGCAGCTTAAAATAAGTGTGAACATTGCCCCAACAAGCATTTTGTGAGATCATAGTGACCTTTGACAGAGTCTCTCGGGTACACAGAGACGCTTAACAGCCTTCCTCTGTCTTCATTAAAGTATGTGATTGACAATTCTTGGCCCACGGTGAAAGAATAAAGCATAGGGGCTTACTTCATCCTCTAGTTCTCGAATAACTGCAGAATTAATACTTAATGCTTACCTGCCATGAATTCATCATGAGCGTTGATGGAAGTGGATTTGATTGGCACTGTAATCCAACATCAGTGGCTTTGACTTCGAGCACTTAATTCCCCAACGACAAGCCTTAACATTTCTCAGATCTATAACTTTCAACTGAACGAGACATTGAGTGGCTGTCGATATCTAGAATTTCCAGTTAATAAAGTTTTAACTAATGAGACAACACTGTTACTTCAGCTGTTGAGTCACCGGATATGGCGGCCACGCAGTTATCAGATGATACGAGTCATCCACGCTCCAGAGACACAATTAATGGATTTACAGCGACAGCTCAGATCTGAATGCTTGGCACGGATTACATTTTTTCCATTGCTGTGTGAAAAAGGGGAATAATCTGACGCTCTCTACTTGTGTTTTCCAAGTTCAGAGTTCCCTCAGTGTATCATATCTTTAATATTATTCAGCTGGAAGACAGATTTAAGTTGAGTGTCCAGCCATAAATGAGTAAGATATCTATTCAAGCCGAGCTAGCAAGGTTAAATGGCGTCCTTGTCTAATGAATTGTTTAACGTTTTGGCCCGGTCAGGTCCAGGGACAGCTCGCTCAACATCTCAGAAGACCGTTAACAGACTTTGAAAAGACTAAAGTCTGACACAAGTGACATCTTGTGATCAAAAAACTGCCCTGGCATTTGCAACACACCGGCCTGTCAATAACCTAGCTTGGAAATTAGTAATTCTGCCTTCCGAGTGAATCTTTCCACGCACCTCGCCACTGTACAATCTTGAATATATAGTAGTGGCCCATAGGGGTCCATAGGGGGGCGGTCCTTCTGGCATTTGCCCAAATTCCATATGGCCAGTCCGTCACTGTCTGACACCATCTCACATCTAATGCCGACCTTATGACTTTTCAAGCGATTCCACGGTTGCAGACTAATTTTCATTATTGTAATGAAACCCTAAGAGTTGGGGCCATGGAAATAAAATGGACAGTAAGGCCATTGAACTGTTTCCCATGGTCATTTGATTGATAGCGGCACTAAGGTCTATATAAAAGATACTTCAGATACAGTATTAGGGGACCACTAAGGTCTATATAAAAGATACTTCAGATACAGTATTAGGGGACCACTAAGGTCTATATAAAAGAGACTTCAGATACAGTATTAGGGGACCACTAAGGTCTATATAAAAGAGACTTCAGATACAGTATTAGGGGACCACTAAGGTCTATATAAAAGAGACTTCAGATACAGTATTAGGGGACCACTAAGGTCTATATAAAAGAGACTTCAGATACAGTATTAGGGGACCACTAAGGTCTATATAAAAGAGACTTCAGATACAGTATTAGGGGACCACTAAGGTCTATATAAAAGAGACTTCAGATACAGTATTAGGAGACCACTAAGGTCTACATAAAAGAGACTTCAGATACAGTATTAGGGGACCACTAAGGTCTATATAAAAAGACTTCAGATACAGTATTAGGGGACCACTAAGGTCTATATAAAAGAGACTTCAGATACAGTATTAGGGGACCACTAAGGTCTATATAAAAGAGACTTCAGATACAGTATTAGGGGACCACTAAGGTCTATATAAAGAGACTTCAGATACAGTATTAGGGGACCACTAAGGTCTATATAAAAGAGACTTCAGATACAGTATTAGGGGACCACTAAGGTCTATATAAAAGAGACTTCAGATACAGTATTAGGAGACCACTAAGGTCTACATAAAAGAGACTTCAGATACAGTATTAGGGGACCACTAAGGTCTATATAAAAAGACTTCAGATACAGTATTAGGGGACCACTAAGGTCTATATAAAAGAGACTTCAGATACAGTATTAGGGGACCACTAAGATCTATATAAAAGAGACTTCAGATACAGTATTAGGGGACCACTAAGGCCAATATAAAAGAGACTTCAGATACAGTATTAGGGGACCACTAAGGCCTATATAAAAGCAACCAAAAAGCAGCATGTCATAGGACCTTTAAGTTACCAGCTAACTAACGCTAGCTAACTAGCTTGGTTAAATTTTTCAAAATGAACCTAGTTGTAGTTTTGCAATGTCCCCATGTTAGTCCACCAGAAGAGGAGGGAACATTTAAAGAAAATGAGACTCTGCCCTTGTTAATGTTTATTTAGTAAACAAAGAAACAACCAGGCTACTAATTCAAAATGCCAACAGAATACAAAGTTTAAAAAGGAAAATAACTGACTAACCATGGAAATTCTCGTTAAAGTGCTTGTTTTGATTGACATCTGCCAACGACGTCCTGTTTTTCCATCCCTCAGTGTCTCTGCAGGCTCGGCACCCGGTGCATTCTGGGTTCCCGTTGCTGAGGGAAACCGCCACCGGGCAGGTACCCCAGAGACCTATGGGTGTCAGGGTGGAGGGTCCTGGGGACGGGGGCTCTGGTGGCCGGAGGGCGGCCATCTTGGTGTCTAACTGAAGGAGGAGGGCGTCCGTTCTTCCTCTGACTACTGCCGAGGTCTTCTTCCTCCTCTGCTGAAGGAAAAAGTTGGATAGTATTGGCGATTAACCATTGCATTAACCAACTGCTGTAGCATCTCTGTACTAACTCGTGTAACAGACAAGCTAACGCCCTCAAAGTGTGTCCGGTGTCCTTGAGTGCCAAGAAAGCCGCCTTTAAATAAAATGTATTATTATTATTATTATTAAAGTTAGCTATACTGATAGAAACATGTGCTAAGTTTCATTTTGGTATAAGTAGATGTTGTTTTGGCAGAGGTTTTCGTTTGGTAGTTTCAAGTTATGTATTTTGTCCATTTTTCTCATTTATACGTGTTTGGTGAACTGTCAATAAATCTAAGAAGTCTGCCTGCCTCTATCCACAAAACACATTGCATTTCTTTTTACACTACATTTAACCCTCATGTTGTCTTCGGGTCAAATTTGACCCCATTTATATATATATATATATATATATATATATATATATATATATATATATATATATATATATATATATATATATATCTCAGAAGGTATGGGACGTCGAACTAAGTGCTGGAAATGTAAAAATAAATAAATTAAAAATATAAAATTAAAAAAAAATTGGGTAAAGCAACCACAAAAGATGAAGAAAAAGCTTCAAAAACATCGGAAAAAGTACCCAAAACGTCAAAAAAAGCACTCAAAACATTGAAAAAGTGAAAAAAAAACGTCAAAAAAGCACTTAAAACGTAAAAAAACGTGACAAAATCATCAGAAAAAGCAATAAAGATTTTGAAAAAAGTGACAAAACCCACAAAAACGTAAAATAAAACTTTAAAAAAGCGACTAAAACATTGAGATAGGGACAACAAAAGTGTTTCTGTCATGGTTGACGGGGAGACAACACAAGGGTTAAATTAATCATTTATTCAGTTATATATTTGACAAAGTACAGGTATTTGTTAACATTGGACCTTGTGCTGTCCTCCATGTTGATGTTTGAAAGTCTTGAGGTTTTGATATAAATGCAGATATATAAATGTAATTTAAAATAAAAATCTATTTTCTATTATTGCACCTGTCAATCCAGAAGGAAATATGGGGACTGAGAAGTTGTCAATGTTCAAATTCTTTGGCTAAGTCCTGGATCTTCACAATCCTACCTACAACATGTAATGGCAACATTTTATTTGAACATTGTTGATTGTTTAATAGTCTACAAGATTTTCTTTATATTTGTGTAGACTCAGAGGCTCCCAGTGAAACAGCTGGCATCGTGAACCTTGAGCCTAGTAGAAGCTATTTTTTGTTAAAGGACCTCAGCTCCTCATTCTGTTTTAATTTTAGCAGATAAGGTAAAGAAGGCCATAACACTGTGTGAACCGTGTCTCTGTCTGTCTTCTGAGATAAACTGGTGTTCAGGCTAATGTTAGGAAACAGGAGCAGAAGGGAAGGTTGTAAAACATCTGACTGTTTAGGTTTTTTTTTCTTACAGTCGGCCATGCTAAAGATATCTTGGAGAGGGATGGTTTAACGGAGTTTGTACTATAAAGATGTGTTGACATTTAGCTTGAGTCAGAAGACTTTTTCAGACGTGCCGTGGTACTTGCGAAACTCTACATTTGCAAATGTAAATAAATACAGTACAGGCCAAAAGTTTGGACACACCTTCTCATTCAATGCGTTTCCTTTTTATTTTCATGACTATTTACATTGTAGATTCTCACTGAAGGCATCAAAACTATGAATGAACACATATGGAATTATGTACTTAACAAAAAAGTGTGAAATAACTGAAAACATGTCTTATATTTTAGATTCTTCAAAGTAGCCACCCTTTGCTTTTTATTATAATAAGGGAAAAACTTCCACTAATGAACCCTGACAAAGCACACCTGTGAAGGTAAAACCATTTCAGGTGACTACCTCATGAAGCTCATTGAGAGAACACCAAGGGTTTGCAGAGTTATCAAAAAAGCAAAGGGTGGCTACTTTGAAGAATCTAAAATATAAGACATGTTTTCAGTTATTTTACACTTTTTGTTAAGTACATATCATATGTTCATTCATAGTTTTGATGCGTTCAGTGAGAATCTACAATGTAAATAGTCATGAAAATAAAAAGGAAACTCATTGAATGAGAAGGTGTGTCCAAACTTTTAGTACTGTACTCAAAGACCAAACTTTGGTTTAATTCTCAAATAGTTCTTTATTTGTTTCATCTTGTGTTTTTTGATATGTGCTCCTGCTGCTAACGAGAAAAACTTCCGCCACAAGCACCTTTAAAAATAAACCCATATTTCTGATATAGACATTTAGACAATGGGTCAAATTTGACCTGAAGACGGGTTAATTCCACCATAGAAAGAAGTTTGATTTTGACCCTGAGGGATGAAGTCTCACCGTGTTGGCGTTGTAGTGAAGCGTTGATGTTCTTCTGTCGCTCGGCCGTCTGCGTCGCAGCTCTGGCCTCCTCCAGGTCCGTCTGGGCCTTCAGCGCCGCCAGCTTGTTCTTCCTCTTGTTCTCCTCATTTTGCTTAAAAATGACAGAAACACAATTAGATAAGATAAGATAATACTTTATTGTCCCCAAAGGGAAATTTGTGTTGGACAGGTCCCTATATAGTAATGCTCTCATATACATTAGACAGGTCCCTATATAGTAATGCTCTCATATACATTAGACAGATCTCTATATAGTAATACTCTCATATACATTAGACAGGTCCCTATATAGTAATACTCTCACATACATTAGACAGGTCCCTATATAGTAATGTTCTCATATACATTAGACAGGTCCCTATATAGTAATGCTCTCATATACATTAGACAGGTCCCTATATAGTAATGCTCTCATATACATTAGACAGGTCTCTATATAGTAATACTCTCATATACATTAGACAGGTCCCTATATAGTAATGCTCTCATATACATTAGACAGGTCCCTATATAGTAATGCTCTCATATACATTAGACAGGTCCTTATATAGTAATACTCTCATATACATTAGACAGGTCCCTATATAGTAATGCTCTCATATACATTAGACAGGTCTCTATATAGTAATACTCTCATATACATTAGACAGGTCCCTATATAGTAATGCTCTCATATACATTAGACAGGTCCCTATATAGTAATGCTCTCATATACATTAGACAGGTACCTTTATAGTTACACATTAACTCCTCCTTTCAGTGGCACTTTTTAATTGAACAACCCTGTATGCACTGACATAATGCACAACCCAAATAGCCTACGTATTGCACAACTAACATATTGCCCAACCCCAATAGCCTACATATTGCATAAATGACATAATGCACAACCCAAATAGCCTACATATTGCACAAATGACATATGCACAACCCAAATATCCTACATATTGCACAAATGACATATGCACAACCCAAATAGCCTTCATATTGCACAAATGACATAATGCACAACCCAAATAGCCTACATATTGCACATATAACATAATGCACAACCCAAATATCCTACATATTGCACAAATGACATATGCACAACCCAAATAGCCTTCATATTGCACAAATGACATAATGCACAACCCAAATAGCCTACATATTGCACAATGCACAACTCAAATAGCCTACATATTGCACATATGACATAATGCACAACCCAAATATCCTACATATTGCATATATGACATAATGCACAACCCAAATATCCTACATATTGCACAAATGACATATGCACAACCCAAATAGCCTATGTATAGCACAAATTACATAATGCACAACCCAAATAGCCTACATATTGCACAAATGACATAATGCACAACCCAAATAGCCTACATATTGCACAAATGACATAATGCACAACCCAAATAGCCTACGTATTACACAAATGGCACATTTCCACATAACCTATGCAGTACACAATGACATATTGAACAATCCAACAGCCCATTTATTGCACCACTAACATATTGCATAACAACAATAACCTTCTTATTGCACGATGACATAGTGCACCACCCAGCCAGCCTACATGTTAGTGTTATAAGACTGACTCTCTGCTCTCTGCTGTGAGCTGTGACTCTGCTGCTCTCTGCTGGACGGATGATACTGACACAACTGCTGTTTCTGCATCTACACACCCGTGCATAGGCAGAAATCACGGGACCAACGTAGGGGAAATCAGGGTTCACACCTATGCTCCTGTGTGAAATATCAAACCGCAAACTTTATTTATTCCTGTGTATCCAAAAGCACATAAAAGTAAGAGAAGAGGTGCTAGATGAGAGAAAAAACTAAGTCTAGTTTCAGGTACCGTCTGTAGTTTTTTCTTCAGGTCCACGTTAGCTTCTTTGTAGCTTTTGGATGTGGATTGTAAGTAATAAATGGCCAGTCTGAAAGATAAAATAAGAGAATATTACCATCAAAGAACCTTAAACTTTACCACTAAAAGGATATCAAGACAACACGGTCAAGCAATATATCTTTAAAGGATAACTTAAGTATTTTTAAACCTGGACCCTATCTTCCTATGTTTTTGTGTCTAGGTGACTGATGGGAACAACCATTTGAAATTGGTCCAGTATTAAGCGAGAAAACAAGCTGTAATGTAACATTAATGAACAATTGGTATCAATTTACGTCCACTAAAAGTTCTGTTTTTGCCACTGACAGACTCAGATTATTATTCTAAGGGTCTGACAACATTATGGAAATGATCCCTACAGAGATAGACCTTTTAGTTAAAGAGTAAGATCCTTTTAGTTTAACATGAAACAGCCCCGACATCACCATCACCAAACTCCACCAGACTCCATGTAAATAATCAGGACTTTTTTCAGCGTAAAACACACTTCATTCAAAGTCGACAGAAACTAAATAAAACTACCAAAAGCCGTCTTGGTTCATCTTTCCACTGTTCCAACAATCACCACTCTGGTTTGGTTGAAATAAACCCTTAATTCACCCATTTACATGTGGAGATATGCTGGCTCTATACACGATAAAGGCCTGATTATTTACATGGAGTCTGGTGGAAATATGCTGGCTCTATACACGCTAAAAGTCATGATTATTTATATGGAGTCTGGTGGAGATATGCTGGCTCTATACACGCTAAAAGTCCTGATTATTTACATGGAGTCTGGTGGAAATAGGCTGGCTCTATACACGCTAAAAGTCCTGATTATTTACATGGAGTCTGGTGGAGATATGCTGGTTCTATACATGCTAAAAGTCATGATTATTTACATGGAGTCTGGTGGAGTTTGGTGATGGTGATGTTGGGGCTGTTTCATGTTAAACTAAAAGGATCTTACTCTTTAACTAAAAGCTCTATCTCTGTAGGGATCCTTTCCATAATGTTGTCAGACACTTAGAATAATAATCTGAGTCTTTCAGCGGCAACAAACAGAACTTTTAGTGGACGCTAACTAACGGTTAACCGTTAACGTTACAATGCAGCTCATTTCTTGCTCAATATGGTACCAAACTCAACAAATATTGTTCCCATCAGACACTTACATGGAAAAATAGGGTCCAGGTTGAAAAAATACCGAAGTTACACTTTAAGATGTGCGAAAGAAGATATATTCATGCAGTCTGCTGACGACTCACACCATGAGCAATATGAAGGGTAGCACCAGTCCGGGGTTAGAGGCATAGCTGAACACTTTACTAAACCAGGCAGGGAAGTCCGACTCGAGAGTCTCCTGGATCACATCAAACATACGTTTCTTCCCACTAAGGAGAAGAGAAGGATTGTGACAGAAAGTTCATTAAAGTGTAAAGTCCAGTTCAGACCGCTGAAACTTTTCCTGCTGCGTTATAAAATGGTTTTGTCTTGTTGCTCTGGACTGGGCTTAAAAGCCTGATAATCTTAATTTATTTTAGGGATGCACCAAATCCTGATTTTTGGGGTTCGGCCGAATACCGAATCCTCTGGTTGAGATTGTGCTGACTCCTCCTCTCATCCTCAGTCCATGAACACAGTAAACACATGAATGAAGTCAACAGTGACTGTCCTTCCTTTGCCGTACCTGAAGTTGCTGCATTCTGACTGCTGTCTGGAGATTCCTTCGTGCACAACTCGTATTCTTTCGGATGTTTCGTACCAAATGTTGTCACAGCGGCCATGTTGTGTATAGTTTAGGGTCCTCGCCACCACCAGACCAATCAGCATTGAACAAATTGAACATGTAGCTGGACTTGAATGGCCTTCTTTTGACTGAAAGTACTGCCAAACAACAACTTTTTCTGCTCACCAGATCCATGTCCACTTTCTCACAGCCTACTGCTCACCAGATCCATGTCCACTTCCTCACAGCCTACTGCTCACCAGATCCATGTCCACTTCCCCACAGCCTACTGCTCACCAGATCCATGTCCACTTTCTCACAGCCTACTGCTCACCAGATCCATGTCCACTTCCTCACAGCCTACTGCTCACCAGATCCATGTCCACTTTCTCACAGCCTACTGCTCACCAGATCCATGTCCACTTTCTCACAGCCTACTGCTCACCAGATCCATGTCCACTTCCTCACAGCCTACTGCTCACCAGATCCATGTCCACTTTCTCACAGCCTACTGCTCACCAGATCCATGTCCACTTTCTCACAGCCTACTGCTCACCAGATCCATGTCCACTTCCTCACAGCCTACTGCATTGAACGCTCCACCTACGTAAACACCTTCCCGTAATCAACGGCGCCGTCACTACAGCGACCAGCGTAGCGCGCCTAGTGCAAGCGTAGGGTTTGGTTCCCTGGGAAGAAATTCTAAGGTTCAGCAGAAACCAGAATCCCGTCAAAAAGCCCAATATTCAGCCCAATCTGAAGCCCAATCCTGGATTCAGTGCATCCCTAGTTTATTTGTCAATACCTGCAAATATCTCCCCCTTGTGTGTCTTTGTTACTTGTAGTGATTGAAAAATGTATGACAACAATACATATTTGGACTGTAAATTATAGTCCTCTAGGTATGATTTGTTGTGTTTATAATCAATAAAAAAAGCCAGTTAAATAAAAAGAAGAAGCCAGTGTCAAGCTCAACGGCCGCGGGCCAAATCCAGCCGGATTTAGATCAATTTAGGTTCACAATACATTTTGGCCCGCCTAGTTCTGCGCCAAACCAAAAACACAGGAAAGTGTAATTACCTGACCATTGGTACACCATTCAAAGCAGAATATGGCAGATTTGCCGACTCTGAGACTCAAAGTTGTTGTTAAAAAAATTTATTATTGTTTTTGCTTGATTTGCTAAATTCTGCGATGGCTAAGGAACTCTTTTGATGACTTTTGTAGGGGCTTCATGTCAACTAAAATGCGACAAAAAGTGTACGAAAATGTCAGAAAAAGCAACAAATTTACAAAAAGTAAAGTAATGTCTGAGAAAGCCACAAAAACGTCAGAACAAAAATGAGGAAATAAGCCACCGAAATGTAAAAAAAAGTGAAATGCAGACACTGGGTCAAATAATAATGTGGAAACGGTTGATATATTGTAAACACTGTGTGTGGACCTCTTAACTCTGATTGGCGGATTAATAATTTTAATGCTTATTCATTTCTTAACTTGTTTTGGGACCTACTTTTGGGGCAGGGTGGGGAAGTGGGAATAATTTGGCTAAAATGTAAAATATTTTCAGTTTGTGTCCTCAATTGCGTCAATAATCTCTCCATGTCTAAGCCCTTGGTGGGATTCTCTTTTTCCAGTGTGGCCCTCTGGGAAACTGAGTTTGACCCCCCTGACCTGAAGGGTCCGCAGTCGAAGGAAGGTGGGATGGTGACGATGGTGTAGATGGCCGGCAGCGTGGAGAGGAAGAGGATGACCAGCAGCATGGCCATGTAGAAGTTGTTGGAGCCGGAGGCCTTGAAGACGCGTTCCTGCGGCACGTTGCAGCACATCACGGCCCAGCACTGCAGGTACATGGACACGTGGAGCCGCAGGACGTTCAGCGCCGGCAGGCACGGGGCGTAGAAAGCTCCCATCCTGGGGGAAGAGATCAGGGACACACGGAGCAACAGCAGTAACCACGGTCATCGTTTGCTTTGTTGTATGCAGTATATTAGCCCATATTAGCATAGTATATTAGCCCATATTTGACTGATATTTGCCCATATTAGCATAGTATATTAGCCCATATTTCACAGTCTATTAGCCCATATTTGACTAATATTAGCCCATATTTCACAGTATATTAGCCCATATTTCACTGTATATTATCCCATATTTCACAGTATATTAGACCATATTTCACAGTATATTAGCCCATATCTGACTGTATATTAGCCAATATTTGACGGATATTAGCCCATATTTGACTGATATTAGCCCATATTTCACAGTATATTAGCCCATATTTGACTATTAGCCCATATTTCACAGTATATTAGCCCATATTTGACTGATATTAGCCCATATTTGACTAATATTAGCCATACCTGTCAAGTATCCCGTTTTGGCCGGGAAAGTCACGTATTTTACCCTTCTTTCCCGCCGTCCTCCCGTATTAGTATTTTCCCGTAAATCTCCCGTATTTTAACCTGCGTTATTAAAAAATAATAATACCCCGGGCCCCAGCGGAGTCAAAAAAAACAAAAACATTCCCAATCTGAGCTCTGTCACTAGCCTTGCGATAACCTGCAGTAGACAGTAGCCCATAGATATATGGGCAGTAGCCTACTACAGGTACTGTAGGTGGCTGTTGTGGCGAGGTTAGTGTGTGAGGTCAGATGATGATGGACGCTACGACAGAGACGGTGCGCTGCCAAAACTTATGAAGGCTTTACTATGCATTCCCCATAGCAATGCACGTTCAGAAAGGGTGTTTAGCATGGTACGAAAGATTGTTCCAGAGAATAGGATGACGTTAGACAACAGAATTTCCCTTATTTTCAAATCCAAAACTTGACAGGTATGATATTACTTAGCCCATATTTGACAGTATATTAGCCCATATTTGACTGTATATTAGTCCATATTTGACTGATATTAGCCCATATTTCACAGTATATTAGCCCATATTAGCACAGTATATTAGCAAATATTAGCACAGCATATTAGCCCACATTCCACAATATAGAGAAGAGATCAGGGAAACACTGAGTAAGAGCAGTAACCAGGGTCAACGTTTTCTTTGTTGACAAAAAATACAGGAGAAATCTGTCAAATAAAACAGAATAATTCAGTAAAATTACATCATCATCTCCTCACCATATCATTCCTTGGTTGAAGATCAGACCCAAAACGTTCCCGCTGACGTCAAACTCGGAGTACGACGGCTTTCACAAAATGACACAAAAAAGACAAAATAAATAGCTCCGCTGTGACTCAAGATTATCAGAGCAGACATTTAACTTCACCTCAACAAAAAGGTGCACACTTCTAGGCCCCTATCCTGCACCCGGAGCAGCGCAAAGCCCAACCCAAGAGTCTTTGCTGGTTTAAGACCGACCCAGTTGTCAGTTTCCCGTCCAGCGCCCACGTCGCTTAAATAACAAACGCACCTGCGCCCATCTGAGGCCCATGGGCGTGCCAGTCTTACAGGGAGGTGTGTTCAGGTGAATTCTGGGCGTGCTGGTCTTACAGGGAGGTGTGTTCAGGTGCATTCTGGGCGTGCTGGTCTTACAGGGAGGTGTGTTCAGGTGCATTCTGGGGTGCTGGTCTTACAGGGAGGTGTGTTCAGGTGCATTCTGGGCGTGCTGGTCTTACAGGGAGGTGTGTTCAGGTGCATTCTGGGCGTGCTGGTCTTACAGGAAGGTGTGTTCAGGTGCATTCTGGTCTTACAGGGAGGTGTGTTCAGGTGCATTCTGGTCTTACAGGGAGGTGTGTTAGTAAAATGCTCCTAGGCTCGTGCACAGCGCGCGCACACTATGCTTGTTACACACACAGGGACACACAGCAGCACACACACACACACACACACACACACACACACAGAAGACTAAGAAATAACAATATTACAGTGCAAATCCTCCATCATAACAGCAATGCTCCAATGTCCAAACGCGCCTGGCTTTTAAAGGGAATGGGAGATGATCTCTGATTGGTTGATTGCATGTTACTTTTCAATTCTCCCCACCAGGTATCACCATTTTGATTCCAAATCGAAATCAACAGCAGAATCAACGATTCACCCAGTACTTTTTTCTCTCTCTACCCCCGTCTACTTGCGCACGTACGAATAAAACAACCCCAAACAGACACAGCACAGCTTAGCAGTTGGTAGCATGCAGCTAAAGACACAGGCTAACGTTAGCTCAGCGGTAGTCTGCAGCTGCTTTTTGCAGAGATGACAACAGAAACAACAGAACTTCAATTCCTCCTTTCCCTGAAGTCACCTGTGGCAAAGTGTTGCCTTTCCCGTGAGTGAGTTATGGAAACAAACAATGAAGGTAAAGCAGTGCTTTACCTACGATGGGACTCCATGGTGCATTCAGATGCACCTCGTCAAGTTTGAAAAACTCAAACTGTTGTTGCAAAGTAAAGTTACACTTCTGCCATATAGTGGCTCTTATTGGGACATTGCTGTCACAACTGAAAACATTTAAATTGAAAATCTAATCTAATAAATTGGAGAATCATGACGCCCCTAACTGTCGCTCTTAATGCTACTTCATCTAAAAGCACCGCGGCCAATCAGCTGCTCTGCCCGGTTGCTTTGTGCGTCGGTATCTAGCCTGTCTTTGTGATATTATCTATATCACCATCTGAACTTGTAGGCTATATTAAATTATACTTTTTTTTGCTTTCCATCCCTGGCACAAGAGATAGTGTTCTCAGTAGGACCTTTCTGGCTTTTAATGGATAAACCTTACTACCTACTACCTTACATATGTAGTTGTTTCAGACATGGATACACTTTTAATTACTCAGTGTAGAGTTGGGGAGAATTAAAACATACGAGTGTGAGCCAGGGCTGGTTTTAGTCCGCTATATTAGGGCGGGCTGGTAGAAATAATAGCTGGGCAAGTTGGGCGGTAGCCCAGAAGTTACATTACATTACATGTCATTTAGCTGACGCTTTTATCCAAAGCGACTTACAATTAAGTGCTTTCAACTGTGAAGGTTCAAACTCCAGACAACAAGTAGCCTAGTAAGTGCAAGTACATTAGCTTTAAATAAGCAAAGCTACAAAGAGACAAGTTAGAGAAGTGAACTACTAGGCTAAAGTTTGCCGGTTCCTAGTCTATATCCACGGCGTTCCACTTTCAGGATTGCTCCTTTGCCGACGAAAATTCTGCCGGATGTCCCACATTTCGGCTGGATGTCCGTCCCCCTTCCTCTGTCTCAGTGTTGGCGTTCTAACCTCCGGCTGATTTGTGAGGACTATGGTTAACTGGTCCTCAGATCTCTGCAGGGTAAATCCAGACAGCTAGCTAGACTATCTGTCCAATCGGAATTTTCTGTTGCACGACTAAGACT